>NC_081405.1:492316218-492481218 GCF_030272615.1 Cryptomeria japonica | reverse complement strand
ATGGTACTAGATCTTACTATGCACTAGAGCAAGGAGAATCCCTTATGTTCAGAAGAAAGGATACCAGATCCACTTAGAGGAAGAGTCTTTTTTGGACTGTGTGTAAATCAGGTGGTAAGTGTTGTAAGGTCATTGTAGATAGTGGAAGTACTGATAATTTAGTAGCTGAGGAGATGGTTGTGAAGCTTGGGTTGAAGAGGCTTACGCATCCTTGTCCTTATGAGTTAAGTTGGTTACAAGATGATTAGAAGATAGAGATAAAGGAATAGTGTTTTGTGAGTTTCAATATTGGGCCTTTCAGAGATGAAGTTTTATGTGATGTTGTGTCTATGGGTGTTTGTCATGTCTTCTTGGGAAAACCTTGGCAGTATGATAGAAGAGCTATTTATGACTGTAGAAGACACCTAGTTACTATTAAAAAGGATGGACATAAGTTCACATTGATTTCTTTGAAGGAGAAAGAGGAGGCGAAGAATCTAAGTCCCGAGAGAAGTTGTAGTACTGAGAAACTGGTGGAAGAGGTTATACTGGAGGGTTTGAAGAAAGATCTGATAGAACCAGTTGTTGAGGTTATATCGGAGGGTGACAAAAGCTTGCAAAAGGATCCGATAGTTGAGCCTGGTGGAAAAATGGAACCGGTTGACAAAAAGCTGATGGTGACAAATCGAATGAAGTATTGTGGCAAAACCAAATTAGATTTGTAGAAATAGAGACAATGTGAAGATCTAAAGTAAAGAGGGTCGAAGGTTAGAGAAACCAGTTGAGGCACCGAAAGTGTTAAAACAAAGGTTGGCAGATAAAGAAGATGTTTGGATCATAAATGAGCATAGGATCTTCATTCCGAATCCTTTTAGATTTTTATGAGTTTCCTCTCATGGAACATCTTTTTCCACCTGGGTTGTCTAATGGAGGAGCATCCCCTAACGATGAGCAAGCTTGCATCAACCAAATATATTTCCTTTCAGTTTTGTTCTTGTTTAGTTCTTTGTGCAGTTTTTTGTATTCTTATCGATATGTACCAGTAGTTGCTTGTTCCTTGTGGAAGACCTTATTTTTGGTTTCTAGATGGTTTTATATTCTTGATTCCTGATTTCCATTTCATTTGGGTCCTTTACTAGCTAGTTATTGCTTTCGATTAACTATTTCTGGGTTCCAGGACAGTTCTTATGCTTACTAGTTGGTTATCCTTCATTTTCGACATGATTATTGGCATGTGGATCCATTTTGGGTCTTGTCCGATGTTCTTTAGTGTGTGGCCAACCTTCCCCCTGAACCACATCACTTGGTTGTTATTTTCTGGAAAGATTTCTTAATTCTTAGGGCTGACCTAATTACATGTTTCATTTTCCTACATTGGTGGATGTAATCTTATGAGGCGGACCCAGAAGTGTTTCGGTGGGTATAAATATGTTATCATGTATTCATTTGTAGGGGGCAGAGGAAGTAGAACTGAGAATAAGGATTGAGATTCGCATGTTGTGATCTGGTTGGTTCTTAGAGCTCCAGTTGGATTGTATCTGTCTTGAAGCCTGCATGTAACCAGTTAATTACCAGATGTTCTTTTATGATAGTCTGATGATTGTCAGATGATTACCGAAAGTTCTAAGGTTTTAATATGATTTTTTTATGTGAATTTGTTATGTTTTCTTGCTACTTTCATTGTGTCTCTCTTGATGTATAAGTCAGTTGACTCTTTTGAGGGTTTTTACTGGTTATGGCTACATCATATAGTCATTGGAAAAATATAGAAATGTCTTTTAGATTGTTAGCTTGACCTTTCTGATTTTGGGGATTGATTAGAATGGTAGTCAACACCCAATTCTCACAAGTATCCCCCTAGATAATTAGAACATCACATTTTCCAGCATGTCCTTTCCTTACATCACCATCATCACAAATCTAAGTGAGAGGATTTTCATTAAATGCATTTTTGATATGATAATTTAAAGAGTAATTCACAACCATATGCCTTTCTTTGTCAGTCATGTCAATATGACACATCATAAGATCCTTAACTCATAATTATTATTAAGTAACAAATATAATGTTCAACTTTCTCCACAAGGAAATTTAATCTAAAATCATCAACTGACATAGTTACGTTCTTTCTTTGGCTAGGATTTCCTTCAACCTAATAGGATATTGGTTATAACTCATATAGATCTATTCATTGTGAATTAGGGCCATATTTGACGTCTCATCTACAACACTATTTATTTCCATAAAAACATGCAACACTTTGGAGTGAAGGAAACTCCTTAGTAAGGTCTTTCCTTGATCAATCATTCTTCTGATTTCCCAAGAGGTAGAAACTTTTCCATTTAAAATGGAGGCAATGATTTTTAGAATCACATTCCAAGATAATTTTCTAAAATTTCAATGCCTTTAGCCTTTGTAACTCCCACCAAGTAGCAATATCTTCAACCATATTCTTGGATCCCACTCCTAAATTAGTACCTTAGCTTTCTATTAATTTGTCTTTGTTGTTCATAATAACTGCACCCACACTAGATATTCTAGGGTTCCCTTTAGAGAATCCATTAAAATTACAAGTTACCTAGCCTTCTTCAGGGGGATGTCATCAACTCATCTTCTTATAGAGAATTTTAGACTAGTTTATCTTAGTTCAATCATGTTTTATACCCCACAATTTCTTGAGGTCAACATTATGTTAGAGTACCATAGGATGCAACATTAATGTTCTCTTGAATTTTTTATTTGATGGACACAAAATGTTACTTAGCAATCATAGCTTGGTCCTCAAAGATAAAGTTGTTTCTCTCCTTCCACAAGTCCCAAGAAACAAATGGGTGAATTTGTCTCTAGAGATCCTTAACAATATGATGAGAAAACATGTAGTTCCTCTAGTTTTTGATAAACTGCCTCAAACTTATAGGAAATACCTAACACATAGAAAGGGTTGACAACACAAGAGATCAAATTTACTAAGCATAAGGGTAGTGAAATAATAAATGCTCCATGCTTTCAGAATCAACACAACACAAGGAACATCTATTAACAAATAAAAACCCTCTTGTAGTTAGATTATCAATACTGACAATATTATGATGAGCCCCAATCCACCAAAATAAATTAACTTTAGGAATGAGTTTGGAAGTCCAAACCTAATCCCATTTGAAATAGTCTTAAGGAGGAATAAGTAGATTTAACATAGAACTTACACAGGGGGAGATACTTCCAGATTTGGTCATCTTCTTTGTCATCAATAAGGAAGCTACATTCTCCTAAATACAATATAAAACATTCAAATTAATCTCCCATGTATTTGGCTAGCCCCCTCTTAGTCTTCTAAACCCCAACAACTACTGCTCAAAATCCTTCCAAGTAGGTCAGTCCCCTTCCCAATTGATTGAATCAAATAGAAACTTTCCATTTAAGTTTACCAGAAGTCATCTTAAAATAAATAAACAATTGATTGAATAAAGAACCGCTTCCTTCTACACATCCTCCAAAAACATACTATTCTTTCCATTCCCAACAAGTTTCCTTCCTCCTTTCCTAACAATATTTCTGACTATGAATAAATTATTCTAGAAACAACAAAACTATTAGGAAGATTTGTATCACAAAGGAATTGACTAGGATCTTGATGTAGGAGCATCCCCGGCTCATAGCAATCTTGCATCAACCAAAAACATTTTCTTTTTGTTTTGCTTTCTGTTTGTAGTTTCAGATTTTCTTTCTATGTGTCTTGGCTTTGGCTCACCAGAACCTATGAAGTTGGATTCTACTTGAAGACTTGATCATCTTTCTTATTTCTAGACCACAGCGCATTTGGATCATTTTCCGGCAAGCTATCGCTATTGGTTTCCTTCACAATTTCCTATTACCGGTTGACAGTTCTTGTTACCGGTTCCTTGGACCTATTTTGGTGATCTACCTGAACCCCTTTCGAAGCTTGCAGAGCCTTGGGCATTGATTCGAATGTTCCTTAGAATGTGGCCGGCCTTTTCTCACGATCTATGTTTCATCATTTGTATTTTTTGGAGGAATCTCTTAGTAGAGGCCGACCTTGTTAATTTTACACGTTAGGTCTTGTTCTTCGGGTTTTGATCTCTTTTTGGCCGACTGGATCCTTTGGATCGTATGTATAATTGTAATTGCGCATTAGAATGTAATCAATCAAAGAATCAAGTAGTTATACTATGCATAGAAGATAGATCTTAAGATTCAAGGTCCCGGTTGTGACCTATTCTATATTTTCTACCAAGCCTATGAGCCGATTATGCTATAACCTAATTGTTACTGGTTGGTTGTAATCAATTTTCATGAAATAAAGCAATCTATTCTGCATTGCCTCCATCATATCTTTGTGTTTCTATTGTGTTTACTCTTGTTGATCGATTCAGATTGATCTCTTTGAGGTCCCTCCTCACCCTTGACTTCTTCAAGTGGTATCAAAGCAAAGTTTTGTTCTGAAGTTTTCATGTCCTAAAATTATTGTTGTAGGGTGGCGGATTGCGGATCTGACATGCAGCTGCAGAGGACGGACATAAACGATGGTGTGAAGAGGAGCTAAGAATGGTGGAGCGCGTGGGAATGCAGATCCTACTGTGATGGAGATGTTGCGAGGTATAGCAACACAGTTGGAAGTCATGGAGACAACCCATAGAAGAGGTCGACATATTGAATATGTGAGTGAAGATGAAGGCAAAGAAGCCTCGATAGAACAAGAAAACCCACCGACGGTTGATTCGGATGAGGAAACATTTTTGAGGATTTTGAGTAGGGTGAATACTAAACCTCATTTTACCCCACTGAAATATGATGGGAAGTTAGATTCAAATGAATTGATGGATTGGATCTCAGAGATGGAGAAATATTTCGATTTTGAAAACACTGCAGAAGAAAGGAAGGTGAAATATGCATGTACTTGGTTGAAAGGTCACACATCTCTTTGCTGGGAGAATTTGCAAGTTGATAGATGGAGAAGGGGTAAAGAAAAGTTTAAGACATGGGATCAGATGATTGCTAAGTTGAAGTCAAAGTTTATGCTAGCTGATTATCAAGTGAATCTATTACGAAAGTTGCAGAATTTGAGACAGAAGGAATATAGTGTGAAGGAGTACATCGAAGCATTTTACAAGTTGAATATCAGATCCAGACATGTTGATAATGAAGTTGAACAAGTTGCAATATATTTGAATGGATTATGGATGTCTATATAAGATAAACTCAGTTTGATCAAATTGGAGAGTGTTGAAGAGGCTTACTAGTATGCCCTAAAGGCAGAAGAGGAGTTAAACAAAATACATGAGCAGAGGTGGAAGGTATACCAGAGGAAGATTTCAAGGAGGAAGAGGAAATACCAGAGGTAGAAGAACTTGTACATATCAGAACAAGGACAAGGAAGTTAACAAAGAAGGTAATTCATACTGAAAGGATGATAGAAATTTCTACCAGAGGAGAGAACTAGATGGCTACCAGAATGAGAATTTTGGAAGACAAGACAAGAGAACATTTAGAGGAACTTTCTCTAAGTGCAAAGAAGAGGGACATCATGCATTCAAGTGTAAGAAGACAGATAATATCGGAAGAGAAGTAATGGTGGAAGAAAACCCCACTTGATCAGACAAAACTGGAAGATGGAGAACTATAGATGATGAGGAGATCTTTGGGTCATACCAGAGGAGATGAAGAGCCCTTGTAGATGAAGAATTTGTTCAAGACCAGATGTAAGGTATCCGGTAAGTGTTGTAAAGTTTTTATTGATAGTGGTAGTTCATATAATCTTGTTTTAGAAGAGATGGAAAATAAGATGAATTTGGAGAGACTGAAACACCCTAAGCCTTATCAAATAGCATGGATTCAGGATGAACATAAGTTGTTAGTAAGTGATCAACGTTTGATGAAATTGAAAATTGGGAATTATCATGATGAATTCTTGTGTGATATTATTGCTATGGATATTTATCATCTTTTGTTGGGTAGACCTTGGTAATTTAATAGATAGGCAATACATTATGGAAGAAAGAATACATACACTATTATGGCCAATGGGATGAAGCAAACCTTGTTGCCTTTAGAGGAACTTTTGAATAATGAAGTCTGTACAAATGCTAGAATATGTTTGGTAGATGGAAGGAAATTCTTGGACAGATTGAGACATGAGAATGTGTGTTTTTCCTTAATTCCTAAGAAGATCGAGAAAACGGAACCAGAAGGAGAACAACTGAAAGAGATAAAAGATTTGTTGATAGAATATGAAGACATCATTTCAAATAGTGTACCTACTGGATTGCCACCTATAAGAAGTATTAATCATTGCATGGAATTGGTTCCTAGAGCTAGTTTGCCTAACAAAGCTGCACACTGGATGACATCGATAGAGAATGAAGAACTGAATAGATAAGTGTAGGAGTTGTTGAAGAAAGGTTTGATGAGGGAAAGTTTGAGCTCTTGTGAAATACCAACAATATTAGCACCTAAGAAGAATGGAGAGTGGAGAATGTGTATTGATTATAGAGCAATAGACAAGATCACAGTGAATTACTCATTTCCTTTGCCTAGGATGGATGACATAATGGATTGTTTGAGTGGAGAAAAATACTTTACAAAGATAGTTTTGAAGAGTGGATATCTTCATATCAGGATCAGAGAAGGAGATGAGTAGAAGACAACATTTAAGAAAAATGAAGGACTGTATGAATGATTGGTGATGTCTTTTGGATTAACTAATGCATAGAGTACTTTCATGAGGCTGATGAATGAGGTATTGAAGAAATTCTTGGGTAAGTTTGTTATTGTATATTTGGATGACATTCTGATTTTTAGTAAGACAAAAGAGAAACATTTATTGTAGTTGAAACAAGTTTTGCAGAGGTTGAAGGAAGAGAAGTTGTTGATCAATATTAAGAAGTGTACTTTCATGAAGGATGAGCTAGTCTATTTGGGATTTGTGATATTTGAGGATGGTTTGAAGATAGACCCTGAGAAAGTGAAAGCAATTGTTGAGTGGCCTACACCAGAAAGCATTGGAGAGGTAAGATCATTTAATGGATTGGCTAGTTTTTATCGGAAGTTTATCAGAAATTTCAGTTCAGTTTGTAACCCTATGACTAATACCATGAGATGAAATCGGAAGACATTTAAGTGGACCACCAGAGAAAACAAAATTTTTGAACTGTTGAAGTAGAAAGTGACAGAGCAACCTGTGTTGGCTTTACCAGATTTTAATAAAATATTTCAAGTGGATTGTGATGCAAGTGGAACAGCAATAGGAGCAGTCTTGAGTCAGGAAGGGAGAGCAGCAGCTTATTTCAATGAGAAAATGAATGATGCCCGGAGGAGATATTTAGTGTATGATCAGGAGTTTTATGCCATAGTTCAAGCCTTGAAGAAGTGGAGACATTACTTGTTGCCTAAGGAGTTTGTGTTGTATACAGATCATCAAGCTTTGCAGTATTTGTACAATCAGAGTAAGTTGAATCAGAGACATATGAGATGGGTAGAATTATTTAAGAGTTACACCTTTGTGTTGAAGCATAGGAGTGTGAAACCTAACAAATTTGCTAATGCGTTGAGTAGGAGAAGGAATTTGCAAACAGAGATGAGAGTGACAGTATCATGATTTGAGGAATTGAAGAAATTGTATGATGATGACCTGGATTTTTCGTAACCTTAGAAAGCATGTAGAGAACCGGTTATGGTAGATAGAAGCAAGTGGTTGGATTACTACATTCAAGATGGGATGTTATTTAGAGGAGTTCAGTTGTGCATACTTAAGAGTTCTATGAGCGAGAATCTGATAAAGGAAAACCACAGTGGAGGATTAGCTGGACATTTTGGCATTGACAAAACAGTAGCATTAGTGAGTGAGCAGTACTTTTGGCCCTAGATTCATAAGGATGTTAAGAGATATGTGCAAAGTTGTAGAGTTTGTCAAGTTGCAAAGGGTAGTAGTTAGAATGTGGGATTGTATAAACCTTTAACAGTATTGGTAAGACATTGGGAGGATATAATCATGAATTTTGTACTTGGATTGCCTAAAACATCGAGAGGAAATGATTCTATATTTGTGGTAGTGGATAGATTCTTTAAGATAGCTCATTTTATACATTGTAATAAGAAATGAGATGCATTACATGTAGCAGACCTATTTTTCAAGGAAGTGCTGAGATTGCATAGATTACCTAAGAGTTTAGATAGAGACACTAAGCTTGTTGGCTATTTTCGGAGAACACTTTTGAAGAAGATGAAGACAAATTTGAAGTTCAATTCTACTTTTCATTCACATACTGATGGACAAATAGAATTAGTTAACCGTAGTTTGGGAAATTTGTTGAGATGTTTAATTGGAGATAAAACCGGAAGTTGGGATTTGATCCATTTGAGATTGTTATCGGAGTGCATCCTAGAGGTATATCAAAATTAAGGGATATCAGTA
The DNA here is from genome assembly GCF_030272615.1 of Cryptomeria japonica. NCBI lineage: Eukaryota > Viridiplantae > Streptophyta > Pinopsida > Cupressales > Cupressaceae > Cryptomeria > Cryptomeria japonica. The sequence continues at coordinate 492,472,811 of NC_081405.1, read as the reverse complement.
GTGAAGACCAGAGAAGTTCAGAAGTAGAAGACTTTGTAAATGGCATGGAAGCCTTGCATATTCAGGTTAAGCAACATTTGGAGGACATGAACAACAAGTATAAGGAGAAGGCAGATGAGAAGAGGAGACATAAAGAATATGAAGTTTGCGATGAAGTGATGGTGTATTTGAGAAAAGAGAATTCTTGGTTGGAACTTATAACAAATTGCAGATGAAGAAGTTTGGACCTTGCAGAATTTTGAGGAAGTTCAGTTCTGGAAATGCATATGAAGTAGAGTTACCGGATAGTTTGAGTATTTCACCTGTATTTAACATTGCAAATCTTCATGAGTATCATTAACCAGAATTCAGTGAGGACAATATTGCAAACTTGGAGAAAGAGTTGCCCCAGAAGGAACCGGATCAGATTGAAGAGATTTTGGATAGTAGGATTGCGCGTAATACCCAAAGCAGTCAGTATAAGGAGTAGCTTATGAAGTGGAAGGATAGACTAGTTGAAGATTCATCTTGGATTTCTAAGGCAGAGGTAGATCGCCTTGGCTTTCCTCTAACCCTAGCAAAGTGAGAGGCTCACTTTTTCAATAACCTCAGATGTCTGATGTAGGAGCATCCCCGGTTCATAGCAATCTTGCATCAACCAAAAATATTTTCTTTTTGTTTTGCTTTATGTTTGCAGTTTCATCTTTTCTTTCTGTGTGTCCCGGTTTTAGCTCATCGGATCTTGTGGAGTTTGATTCTACTTGAATACTTGATCATCTTTCTTATTTCTAAATCGCATCGCATTTGGATCATTTTTCGACAAGATATTGGTATCGATTTCCTTGACAGTTTCTTGTTACCGGTTGACAGTTCTTGTTACTGGTTGCCTGGACCTATTTTGGTGATCTACCGGTACCCCTTATGAAGCTTGCCAAACCTTGGGCGTTGATTCTGATGTTCCTTGGTGTGTGGCCGACCTTTTCCCACGATCTGCGTTTCATCCTTTGGATTTTCTAGAGGAATCTCTTGGCAGAGGCCAACCTTGTTAATTTTGCACGTTAGGTCTTGTTCTTCAGGTTTTGATCCCTTTTGGGCTGACTAGATCCTTTGGATCATATATATAATTATAATTATGCATTTTAATGTAATAAATCAAATAATCAAGTAGCGAGACTATGCATAGAAGATAGATCTTAAGATTCAAGGTCCTGGTTGTGACCTATTATGTATGTTCTACTAGGCCTGTGAGTCGGTTATGTTGTAACCCAGTTGTTACCGGTTGGTTGTAATCAATTTTCATGAAATAAAATAATCTATTCTACATTCTCTCCATCATAACTTTGTGTTTTCATTGTGTTACTCTTGTTGACTAGTCCAGATTGATCTTTTTGAGGTCCCTCCTCACCGGTGATTGCTTCAGATCCCCATTACTCAAATATTTGGCTTTTATGATATTTATCTAGTATTTAGTCCCTTCAACAATTCATCAACCTGTTTTGGCCCATAGGGATTTGTTAAATAATTTGATTTTTTAATCCCAAGAACCCCATACTTTTCAGATTGGCACACCTTATCTCAACTCATAAGACCAATTCTTGACCTTTCCTTTGTCCTAGTCTAGAGAAGTTTTCTTTGTATTTTTTCAATTTTATCAACAAGAAAAGCTAGGATCTTAAAAGGAGACAAATAGTACACTGGGACATTCTATAGAGACACATTGAGAAGTTGTAGTTTCTCTGCTTGACTAAGGATATTTGTTGTTCTAGTTTTGTTAAGAGGATCCACATTGAAGAAGTAAAGTTTACTTTTATTGTAGTTAATACACTATCTCGAAGCCTCTATGTAATCATTCAAAATCTCCTTCCACCACTTTTCTTCAAGTATAGAGGCTTCACCAAAGATGATGGTATCATCCACAAACTATTGATGAGAAGACAAAGTCTAAGAAGAAGCAACTTTAAAAAGGGGCTACTTCTAAGGAGAAATTGAAGTATATCAAAGGGTTTCTTTTGAGGTAGTAGAGAATTCCAAAGGGGTTATTGTTAGTAAAAATAATGTATAAATTAAAAAAAATGTAGCATGAAATTTCCAACACTTTTGGAATTGACTAGAACATTGCATATTGAACCAAATTTATCTAATTCTAACATTGCCATTGATGAAATATTCAAGTAGTTCGTAATCTCTCTAAAACATTTACAACCTTTGAGGTTTGATATAAAATATTTAGATAATTAGTTACTAAAAGTGTAAAGAGATTCAAATATCAAGAATTATATCAAGAAATACAAGAAGAAAGCAATAACCTATTTAACTTAGTTAACAATGTAATTGGAATAGATAGAGAAGAGGGGATAACATCATTAAATTACAACATGTCTATAACTCATAAAAGAACATCTCCCAAAATAGAATACTACTTTTAGGAATTGTAAGCCCCCAACTTGGACTCGTTCCCTATGCCATATAAGTTAAGAGAGATATCTTTATCAAATACAATTGAAAACTTAAGCTAAATAGTATACTCTCAGTAATTTTTTTATAAAATCTGACATGGTATTAGGAAGAGTAAGAAAATATTTACAACAAGAAAGACCAAAATCAGCAATTAAGAGCACAAAGATACAATGCAAAAAGAATAGACCTTTGAATCCAAACATGAATTCACTAATCAAGTTGTGAAGTTTTGACAAAGATACAAGAGTGGTGGAAGAACACATTTGTTTGGAATTAATTTAGCAAACAAATGGAATAACTAGTGGCTAGACCAAACTATTTAGTTTATAGGAATTTCATGGAATAATGCATTAAATTGTTATAGAAAAACATTACCACAACATAACAAGTAGTAGACAAAATTAAAATCAATTTGATTACAAATTTTGATTCACTAGAGGTATCTATAAAAAGTATAATCAAAATGTCGGACATGGTGCAAGAGGAGGGTGATACTATCAAAGAATATGTTCAAATATTTAAATAAGTATGTAGAAAGTTTGAAGAACCCCTAATAGTGAAGCAATACATTGAATTGTTTATCCCTAGGTTAACTCCAAAGATTCAAACTTCAATAGATTAAAAAAACATTAACACTTACTTTGAAGGATTCACACTAGCTTGTCACATAGAAGCTCAAACATGAAGGAGACAAGATAACATTGTAGATAATAAGGAAATAGAAAAGTTGAAATTAGATTAGAAGATTACATAATTAAACAAGAAATGTTTGTAAAACAAGAAACTACACCACAAATATAAAGACCAATTTTATGGTGCACATACTACTCTAAGGAAGGTTATATAAAAAACGAATATCCAACCCTTAAAGAAGATCAAAGACCCACCACACTCAGAATAGACCTAAACATAGCTCGTAAAAAAACACAAGCAATCTATGTGGTAAATGTAAAAAGTGGGACAACCATGAAATGGATGACTCTCCACCATTACTATTTATACTCTATGAAGAAGAAGAACAACATGAGTCCTAATGAAATCATCACTACAATAATAAAGAGACCATAGATAAGAACAGATTTATGTTTAAGAGCTTACAAGAAAAAAAAAAAAAGAAGAAGAAAAAAAAATCTATAAACAAGACTATACATATAAGGTTTAAAATTAAAGAAATCAAATAATACACTTGAAAATACACCATTCAAGAATCATACACCATATCCCTCTACATGCTTAAATGAAGACAGAGGTTACTATAGCAGTTACAAAGGTGGAAGAGGAAGAGGTATGAGTAGAAGAATAAGAGAAGATGCCACCTACTACAAATACGGTGAATAGGGGGCACTTCACAAATGAAAGCAGGGATGACACCAAGAAAGCACGTGGATTCTGTGGCAAAGCCGATCGTGATCTATTCACATGTGAATGAGCATAACAATACTTTAAGAATTTCCCATCCAAATCCAAATGTGATGACTTTAGGGACATGCAACAAGGTCACTTTAGGTAATCTTAAAAGTTCATAAGAATCCACCACAGGGAGCAAGAAGATGCCACAAAGAGGAGATATAACCTCAACAATCTAACAACTCTCATATCTTACAAGAAGAAGCGGCATTGGATAACGAACAATTATTTTAGAGGGCACACAAAGAGAAAACCAAAGCTGCAGAATTCACAAGAAAAGGAATAGATACTGCAAAGATAGACAGGACATAGAGTCCAATCAAATGATGAAGAACAAAAAGAAGAATTGTACCCTAACAAATATAAATATGACAAAAGAGTAGAAGACGCTAGATAACATATAATCTAAGTTCTCCCTGCATTATGCATTGCAAACACAGTTTGTCTATTTTAGCTCAATCTAAGTTCAACTATTTATACCCCCAAAAAAAAGTCTCTGTGCAAGGCAGTACCTTTGTTTTCCTGCCGATTGTCCCCTCAATTAATTGGTTTGCTGAGCCTAACTCCCTCCATTGTATTCTCACTCTTTCAATTCCATTTCTCTCAAGCACTTATCCATGGTAACAATGTCATCTATCTGATTACAATTGGATGCTATCTTTTTCATGGTTAAGTCAATGACATGGACAGCCTTAAACGACACATACTAAGCAACATATTAAGTCTAGTTCAGTGTATTCTTAATGTGACAACATACATTAAGCAACATGTAGCATAGAAAATGTCAGTCAATTCTAAGTATTTAACACTTTTTAAGTCCAGAAGTATAAGCTTAGTGTGTGTGATTTAAGTCGTTCTGAGAATGTCAGTCAATTCTTAATATTTAACACTTTTAAATCTAAAAATCAAAACTTAATATGCATGATTTAAGTCATCAGTGACAACATGACCAAAAATTTTACACCTCGGATGATGTCTGCTCCTGTCATGCAAACATCATCGTCCATTAAATTGCCGGAGCTCTCACACACGTGCAAAATTAATTTCCAAATTCTTGAAGAACATTGAAAATTGAACTTCAGCATTGGTTTAGGGCCAGGCGAGAAGCTGCTGGGCATCTGTTATTTACAAAAATTCAAAGGAGACGAAAGAAGTGTTCATGCGGTCAGCAAAAGGTTACCTCTTTTATAGTGCGCCCATTGTCGTTATGGCGATTTTGTCGCGCGAGCTAAATTCCGCGAAATTCGAATTGGGCGTTAATTATTATTATTGAATGACCAATTCGGATTTTTATGCAAAAGATTTGACTGACAAAATGCAGGCTCACGATGCAAATTTACACGTTTAAGAGCATAATTAAAACGTGAGGATTTAAGCCTGATTTTTGGGGGGGCTGAAATTGTCGTATTTTTCGCCTGTCACTCTCTCGAAAGATTATTAACGATTAGGGAAAGGACTCAGTAGTTGTGCACCGTAACTTCGCGCTTCTCAAAAGCTTATGTGGAAATTTCAAATCATTCCGATTTTTTTACAGTAGCTTTGCTTATAACTAAGGTTTCAGGGCCACATCATCAAATATGATGCCACATCAGCGTATTTTTTGTCAAGGTGTCCAAAACAAGCCCCCAAAAAAGTGAGACCAATAGGTGTGCAAAAGGGCCCCAATACTTGTGCAGCTGATGTGGCATCACATGATTGGTTACTTTTCACAACAAATAGTATATTTCATTCAATTATTGGTACTTATCATACAACTATTGGTGCAATGTTGTACAAAAGTTAGACATTAAATGAGTAAGTGGGGGTATTAAATCAACAACTTCTATCACAAGAATTGGAACTGGGTCAACTATTGGATCCTTTCCCCTATATTTTCCCCTTTGATTTAAGATTTGACTGCAGCCCAAAAAAAAAGGTGAACGTGATGCAAATTTATCCCCTTTCTCAGTAGACGAGCAAAATTAAAACATGCCGATATGGATGGAGAATAAGTCAATTGTTTTTCTTGTAGGAATGGACAATATATCCTTGTCATTCTCTCCATGATTTTCAACGACTGTATCTTTCACATAGAACAACGACCAGAAAGAATGGTAGTAAGTAATGTAGCGCTTTGACAGTCATTGGAATAGATCGCTACACGAGTGAGTTTAGTAGAATGATGAATTTGAAGGGTTTCACTATTTGGTTTTATTGCATTTATGTTTCTGTTGCTTAGATTAGTTTGTTTTAAGTGAACGTTTTCCTTGCTTTTAATATTGTTTGGTGCTAGCTTTTCTATAAAAGCCCCTTTCTTTTCTTTTCCTATGGCTTCATGTCTCAAGGAACACCTATGGAAAGAATTGGAGGTGGTTATGGGGGTTCTTAAGCTTTTTCATTGTAAGGTGTTGTTTGTGCTGATAACGTCAGCATTTTGATCATGAAATGTTTTATTTTTACTGTAGGTTATGTCTGGTTTGGTTGTTGTCTCCTATCTAATGGATGTTTGTAATAAATTGTGGATCATCTTGTTTTGTTTATTAATTGAGAAGTTGTAGTTGATGATATGTTTTATTTGTTACAGTGTGCTTTAGATTGTAAATTTATGGATTTTAAAGTTGTGTTGTCTTTTTACATTGTACATGAAAGCTAGAAGGATATATGAAGGTTATCCTAGCAACAAATGGTTTCTTCTTTTTGATATTTTCTAAAATGGCTAATCATAATTTTTGTTTTGAAAAGGGATTTTATTTTCATAATCAAATTATATTGTTCATGAAGTCTTGGCATGCAGAGTTTGATCTATTTGAGGAACTTTTATTTAAGATATAAGTCTAGATTCGCCTTCTTCGTCTTCTAACAAAAATTTGGAGATTGAATATTTTGCATAATATTAAGGCTATCTTTGGGAAACCCTTGGGGCCTCCTCACCACATGTTGGAAAGAAAGGTAACAATGTGCATTTGTGTCTAGGTGGAAATTTATCTTATTAATCATTTGCTTGATTCTATATAGATTAGAAATTAAGAAGTTTGCATTAGATTCAAAAACATGTTTGTCATGCTTATGGGCATCTTTAGGGAAATTACTCAAAAAAATATCAAATGTTTCTAATTCCTCATTAGATATCTTTATGGATAAAGTTAATATGAAAATAAAAGTCTCAACTCATGCAAAAGATCTTGAATCAAGAGGGTCTATTCTAGTAAAGTGTCATTATAAAGGAAGTAATATGATGTGCAAACAAAAATATTTATCAAAGGGTACTCTAATACATTATTTTGATATTTTACAGAAATTTGAGGACTTTGATTAAGAAGACTTTAGCTAATTAGATTTTCATACTCCCCAATTTTTCCTTGCTTCCACTACTAGTAGCTCATAATAAATGGAATGTGCATGTGTTACTAAGGGAAGAGACTTTTATTTTTCCAAGTTATGTTAACAAATTAAGGGAAAAACAAGTTTGAGGGGATTTGAAACTCCATACGACAGATTTTGAATGGACCTGAAACCCTTTACATGGAATTTGTAGGGATACAAAACCCAAAATAAAGTCACAAGAAGATAAAAAACAATGTAACAACAACCTACCATTAGCCAAAACAATAAAAAAATAGGCATCAAAGATCTAGCTGAAGCACCTACAAGGTCGAAGCCATTACTCAAGAGAGATCAAGGGTACATAGAAAAAGGGTTTATCGGGGCTCCCCTAACTTTAATCATGAGTTTTGGCAAGGCTCCCATAACCTTAAAACCTAATAAAATAAATACATAACATTTTTTAAAACATCTAGGTGAAAGGGTTTTGAGAAAACTCCTATAACCTTCGAAATAATGGTAGCAACTACACCTCCCAAGTGGCTACAACCCTAAAGGAGAGAAACAAAAAAGGGTTTTGATAGGTTCCCCAAACCAATACAATGGGTTTTATAATGGTGAGCCCAAAACCATCAAGAGAAAATTACCAAAAACCCCCATACAACTAGCCCCATCTCTCTTGCCAAGCTAATCTCCACCACAATAGAAGAATCCCCCACCTCAATAGGAACAAAAAAAATAAGAGCCAACAATAAGAGGAGCTAAACTCAATCCAAATGCACAACCATGCTGCCATGGGTGAGGGCCGAAGTAAGAAAATCCCCCATGAAGCAACTTCTAACCTCCTCCTACAAAAACGTACTCTGCCTCAATAGGAGATGCCACTGCCTCTATAGGATCATAAAAATATGAAGAAAGAAGCATAGGAAACCAAACCCTAGCCTCACCCACTAGAAGATTCTCCCCCTCAATAGGAGATGCCTCCGTGGACATAGGAGTAACGTGGACAAGGGCTAAGAAATGAGCATCACGAGGCCACAATTGGAAAGTAACAACCTGAGACATTTAGGCTCTAACAAATCTCATATGGTGGATCTCCTCCTCAAAACCAATAGACAACCACCAATAATAGCTCCAAAAGAAATGGAAGTGAGTAGCTCAAGTATGGGGAGAGCAATAAGGTTCCCATCAAGAACAACAAAATAGGGCATGAAAAGAAAAACACAAAGAAATAGCAAACCCCCAAAAATGAATTGAAGACAAACCTTAGATTGGGCATAAAGAGTCTTCACGAAGAAAACCTAGGACACACCCTAACACAACTGGACAATAAGGATCGAAAATAATTCTCCTCCTTCACCTCAACTCTACACAAGACATGAGATCATGTGGGGAAATAAAGAACAAAGACCTATGCCCAAATAGTGACCAAAAGTTATCAAACATTTTCATCACCCAAGCAAATCTTTGAACCACACATAGAGGGGATGCAAACAAGAATGGCAGACCACTACCAAAAAACCCCATGAAAATTTGTGAAGGAACAAACATGGTCAGAGGGCACCCCAACTCAAACAATAGCAACAACACCCACAAAAACTTATAGGAAGGGACATAAAAATCAAAACCCATATACCCAAAATCCAAAGGCCACCAAATAAAGCCCATTGAAGCATCCCAGAGAGAGGATCGCTGCCAAACCATAGAAGCACCCCAGCAACCTGAAGAACCCACAAGCAAAAAACAAATCTGCAACTTCTTCATTTTCATCATCCCCCCCCCTTGTCTCCATCTACAACCTTCCCACCTAAAACCCTAGACCTGTTCCCACTACTCCCACCATTATTCATTTCATATGTTTGAAATCACATGGTTGTTATGTTGACAAATTAAGATGAATTCATGGGATTAGCTTAATTTTTTCTATTTATTGTTTGGTAATTGTTCTAGATTTGAAGATTCTACAAATAATTTGATGCTATAATTTCTTCAAGATATTGATGCTAAGGATAATATCAAGATGAAAAAAATTTCATTTGGACTCCAAAAAAATAAATAATAAATACTATTGTGGATAAATTATCCAATGTGGGGATAAAAGTGATCAAGAGAAAATCAAGATGATGGGTGATACATTAATAATATCTATACAAATCCAAGAATAAATGAGATTAAAAATAAGCACAAGATTACACGAATATGACCAAAATTGACCAAATGTATTAGCTTATGAGCACATATAAATAGGAACTATAAAAGGAACCCAATCTCCATGAAATGAGGATAGGACTCCTCAAACATGGAGTGGTGGCAGGTTGACTACCACAAAGGTAGTGTGAGGTGTCGAAACTGAGTTGACACCTCTCTAACAACTCCTAACTGACTTGACATCTTACATGAACAAGTATCAAGCGTAAATGGATGACTAAGTAGGCTTAAGTAAGCCTAAGTGTAATTAATTGAAATAACTACACTAACAACCCTGTTTAAGCATAGCTTAGGAGGACACAAAGAGAAATGGGTCTCGACTACTAGCCTGGTGAGGTACCCATGTACAATGAAATCTCTCATAAGAGGAGAAAGATAGAAAAACCAATGGAAAAAAACTATCCTCCAAAAAAGAGATAAGAAAAGAAGACCATGAAGCCCCCCTTAAGGTATAATCTCCTACAAAGAAGCCAATGTTGCACCAAGAATGCCAAAGTCTGACACAACTAGGTACCAATATAGATGAATAATGACCAATGAATCACTCACTGCAACAAAATGAAGATCAAGTATGGAGACACTTGCTTTGAGCATCAACTGAATACTCATCAATGGTAGATTGGTACAATCTAAGTCTCACTGGAGCCATGCACAAATGTGTACAATCCAAGTCTCAACTAGAGCCATGAACCAAGTCTCACAAGATATTCCTAATCTAAGGAGTAAAAGAGGATTACATCAAATATGTATGTCATTAATTACAAAGTACAAAGAGGTGTGACACTTTATATTAGTGCATTACAATATAGCTCTTACAAGAGAATCCATATGGTGTGTAGCACCAAAATCTATAATCCATGGAGATAAAGATGATGATGATGTAGCAACTAAGGTCTTGTCTTTTAATTTCTCTTTATCCTTAGTATTTTCCTGATTTGAAGAAGATGCTTTGACAGAATCAGTTACCCCAATATTAGTCTTTTTGAGTAGAAAAGTGAGGTGCTCAATCTGCTTTTTCATGCACTGATGTTCTTCATGACCAATTTTCATACAAAAGGAACATTTAAGTTTCTCAGTAGTTGATTTCCTTTCTTGAGAAGAGTTATCCTTTTTGGAGTTGTCAATCTTATCTTCTTTCTTCCCTTAATTATCCTTTTCAGTGTTCTTCTTTTTTCCTTTAGCATTTTGTTGCTTTTCATATCCTTCAATTCGAGCTTGAGGCTTAGTAGATTTCAAGGCGCTCATTTGAATTAACTTTCCTTGCTCTCTTGATAGATCAGAAATGAAGTCATCTAGTGTGGGCATTTTCCATGAGATACCAAAAGCTCTTTTAGTAGAATAAAAAGTAGATACAAACACAAAAAAATCAGGACCTAGTTTGGAAAGTACAATAAGGATTAATTGATCCTCTTTCTTGTCAATTCCACAATCTTGTAATTGCAACTTTAAAGATTTGAATTTAGTGGAAAAATCCTCTAAAGTAGTAAAATCTCTAGGGCTGAGACCTAAGAGTTGATTTTCCAACTCATGACTTCTAAGTTCATCAATTATCTCAAATAGATTTTTATGAGCTTCCCAAACTCCGTTGGGTGTTTTCAAGTTCTGAACATGAAATACTAATTTAGGAGATAGATTTAAGTACAAGAAACTAAATTCTTGGTCACACTTATTGAAATACTTTTCTTTGTCCTTAGCTGCATTAGGTTCTTTTTCTATTCCCATTGTTACCCTAAATAAGCCTTTATTCTTAAGTACACGAATTACTTTCAATGTGATTGAAATGTATTAAAGGTTGTATAGGCACATTAGAATCCATGCTGCTAGACTCAGATTGTTGCTTTTGTAGAATGCAGAAATGAAGAAATCACTTCTTGAGGAAGTGAGAAAAATAGAACACACACAACACCCCCCTTGGTTATCTTTTTGTTTCCCCCTTGTTTTTGGCAGTTTATAGGAGTGCTTTGTAACCAAAAACCAAAAAACAAACATAAATTGGTACTTTATAATGAGAGTGTGAGAATGTTCTTGTTGGATTTGTGGTGAAAAAACATGCTCTTTTTCAAAAAACAGCACTCAATTTCGAGTTGCCTAGCCTTGTTACAAAATTAATCATCCTCCAAAAAATAATAAATTTTTCAATTAAATTTCCAGTTTTAAGAAAATTTCTAAAAAATTTTAGAGTGCATTAAGCCCCCTTAGGTTGGAAAGAACGAAGGGCTAAAGTCCCCCCGTCCCCCCGAGATTCTTGTGTCATCAAAAACAAGGAAAAATGAACATGAATAGTTCCCTACTTCCTTCCATTAAATTTGATGATTGTCTGATTTTTGAATCCAATTTTCACTCCCTTTGACTTTTCCTACCTGTTTTGACTAGGATAGCCTTCCCGTCTGGGGTGGCATTGCGTGGCCTTCCGCATTGACGAGCTTGATCGTAGCCACATGTTCTATATCAAAGAGCCGAATTGCGACAGGTGATGGCGCCTTTAGTTCCGTGGTCCGCATGGATACTGGCCGCTGTCGAGGCCCTCTTTTGTGGGCCAAAAGGCACTTGTGTGAGCAGGATCACTGCAAGGAGAATCGTCGATGGAGCACCGGGGGCTGCGTGGGGTTGCACCACTGTGGATGCCGACACATTAGCTAAGCTCTCCTTCACTTCAATACACAGGCTCTTGGCTTAAAATAACTCAAACCGCTCTAATACCATGTAGTACAAATCCAGGAATAAATGAGATTAAAAATAAGCCCAAGATTACATGAATATGACCAAAATCGACCAAATGTATTAGCTTATGAGAACATATAAATAGGAAGTAGAAAATGCACTCGATCTCTATGAAATGAGGATAGGACTCCTCAAACATGGAGTGGTGGCAGGTTGCCTATCACAAAGGTAGTGTGAGGTGTCGAAACTGAGTCAACACCTCTTGAACAATTCCTAATTGACTTGACATCTTGCATGAACAAGTGTCAAGCGTAAATGGATGACTAAGTAGGCTTAAGTAAGCCTAAGTGTAATTAAATGAAATAAATACACTAACAATATCTATGGTGATTTGTACTTTATATTCTCACATATCTATTTATCAAAAAAGATATTTATTTTGTAAAATGCTATGGGTTTGGCTATGACCCCTCATCAAACGGACATTCAATACTCTAAATTTATAAGCCTAATATTATCTTCCTTTAAGAAATGTTAATTACTTCTTTAGTGATCTAAAGATGTAGATGGTGTTAGTATGGACCCCCAATTTTAGCCACAAAGAATGAGTTTAATATAATTATACAAACCAAAAAATTAAATGAAAAGAAACATTTAAGATATATCAAACAAATGCAAACAAAAATAATACAAATTGAAAGAAAAAAAAGAATTAAATCTCCATAATAATTTTGGATCTGCTTGAAGTTGAAATATGGATCTTCTAAGTTTAAAAGTTACTCAACTTGGTAGCATAATAATAACATATTTAGACTTCTCATATAATTTGCTGGTCCTATTTTTGTAGTACCAGGGCATGGTGATTTCCTGGTCCAGACAATGACACCTCACCACCAGGGTCCCCCTTAAATAGGACCCTATTCAAATTTGGGTAGGCTCTTTCCCTCCCCGATGGATTTTGGTCCCTGTGGCTCAACTTGATAGTTGGAGCTTGGCCTAATCGCTAATTTACCTAGGGAACCCTAGATATAAGGTCATCCTACCGATTCATTTGATGATAGCACACACATACACCATCATTCATGCATCTGTCAAGTATTTGTCATCAAGCATTCTCAAGCATTCAAGGTAGCATTTTCATCCCACCATATCCTTCAAGCATCATTGAGAAAAGTCACATCAATACTCATGCAAGCATGTGTGTTTGATTAGGTCATTCATGTTCATGTATGTTTACCATGTTATTACATCCAAAATTTGTTATCATATCTAAAGAACATTCCATTTTCAATCTTGTTATCAACAATTGTAGATTTGAGGTATATCTCCTAGCATTTACTTCAATATTTACTTTATTACATTCAAGGTTAATTCCTCAACCAGGGTTTGACCTAATGAAAATCCTTATCCACAACCATTTTCCTTTCTCTGTGTGTGTAGGGAGTTGAATCAATAGTTGCGATTGAAGACTTTGATAGAGTTGATGACGATGAACAGGTTCATATTTTAATAGAGCAAAAAGCGAAGGACTAGGGAGACCTATCATCCAAATCTTGAGAATTATGCCTGAGCTTCTGATAGTGAATCTAGTGCATCTCCCTAATCTAGAAAAGATCTCACTTCTTTATCTTAGAGTTACAAGACCAGGGTGACCTATCACCTTGAACCTGACAATTCTGCTTGAACTTTCAAAAATAGGTTCTAATCTTATTCTTTTTCTCGGATCCCTATTTGTGGCTCTATATGATATCTGTAGCAGTCTATTATTATAATTATTTTACTTCAATTATCCATTTTTTTACCCTAACTTCACAATCTACATCTAATTTTAACTCAAAAAGTGAAGACAAACAAAACAAGTGAATATAATCACTATTTCAGCCCTTTTCATAGTGGAATTGTGGCTAAATCTATTGGATTCACCCTCCATTTTAATGTAATGGTCCCTTAGGTAAGATTAGTGGTTTTATTATCTTAATTGGTGAAATCGTAATTTTACCAACCATTACATTTTGGTGAAACCAACGTGAGTCAAACATGAAACCTTCCAAGGCATTTGTTGGATCATGGTTCATCACTTACATTGATTTCTCGATTATGTCTTCTATGAAAATGGAATCGGGTAGTATTAGGACCTAAATCCACTTTCACACAAACTTTGGAATACGAAATCACTTACAGTAGTGATCGTACTTGAATAACTCTTGTGAAGGAGAATGAAGTCACACTTCTAGGGTGTTTATTCCTTTGTTGCTATGTAAGTGAATATGCGATGTATGGGATAGTGCAATACTATAGTTAAAGTACCAAGGAAAGTGAATACAAAGATACTGTCGTGCCTGTGAAGTGTGATACTTGCAGCTGCAACACAAACACTCAATAGATCATTACAAGCATGGTTAGAAAATTGAAATCAAATAAAGATGAAACATGACAAAGTGACCTATTGCCTCCTAAGAGATGCAAGTTTGGATTTGCTCTCAGATCTGGATAAGAAATCCCAGTGACTTGACTACACATAGATGGAGGATTTGAAATGACAATGATATGCAAAGATGAGATTGATTAAGCTAGATTGATCCAAGAGACTAATTAAGCTAATGATATACATGATTAAGCTATGATGATGATGCAATTAAGCTAGAAAAGAGATTGATTAAGCTACATGATTCAACAATTATGCTAGAAAATGATCAAATTAACCTTAATCTAAGATGCAATTGCCTATAACAACAATGCTCAAATGATATGCCTATAGTAACAATGCCTAAATTGGTAATGAGATGGGATCCTTTGTGCTCCAAAATGGGGGATATTTATAGAACTTCTAAGGCCAGGGGTGAGGTGGCAGGAATCAACGGTCAAGATTGAGTTTGAAGATATCAAGGGTGAAATTGGAGGAGGTTGGAGAAGAGGTTGGAGGAAGAGACACTTGTCATCTTTGTGGTGACAAGTGTCAAGGAGCCTTGCTCATAAAAGGGCAAGTGTCCAAGAGAGGAGACATGTGTCCAAAGTGCCATGTGTCTCAAGAAGAAAATATCCACACCATAGGAGGTTAAGATAAGGAGGTTAGAATGTGCAAGATAGGATAGGGTTTGTTAAACCCAAGGCTAGGTGGTTAGAAGTTATGAGGTATGTGGGTAATTTGAATTTTAAAAATTCAAATAATAGGAAAAGAGTAATTAATTTTCAACAACTCATAAATTGATTTGTTTTAATTAATTAGGGGATTAGAAGAATTGATTGAAATGGGGGAGGATTTATTAATTTGAATTAATTAATCAAAGGGAACTATAGAAATGAACCTATTGATTAAATCCTTAGATTTATTAATAAGTAGATGAAAGGGAGAATTTAATCAAATTGCCCAATTAATTCAATTAAATTAGGAAGGGGTATTAATTGAATAATTGCTTATTTAATTAATTATCTTCAGACCATTTTTAGGTGTATACATTTTTCCCCTCTTTGAAGCGAGGTATGATGATGCGTTGATTCAAAGAATAATCTCATTTTGATGATGATATTGGTTCGATGGGATGCCCAAGCTATTGATTGATAAATTACGATACGATGAAGCCCCCTTGGGAGATCAATTGAGATAATTGATCTTTGGAGCTTTTGGATCTTTGCGAAATTGATATCCCGATTAGAAATGATTTGATTTCTGCAACCGTGGTTGATGAAAATGAGAGTTCTACGATCATAGTGATGTGGTTCTTGATTATTGATAAAGCTTGATTGATTAGATTCATAAGATTGAGATTCAGTCTGGTTTTAGGAATGACACCTCTTGTATAAGACAAAGATGATCAAAGCATCTGGTTCCAGGAATGATATATCCTGTATAAGACTTGATCAAAACGTCTGGTTCCAGGAAAGATACATCATGTATAAGACATAATAGGATAGATTAGATGTGATCGATTGATAGAATTGATAAGGTTGATTGGATAAAGAACTGATAGTTTGTTGATATCAAGTTGTAGGAAGATTCCAATATGGTGATGTTGGTTCGGTTGAGAGGCTAGCATAAGATTTTTGTTGGGTCAATAATATCTGGAGAGAGATGAGTTATCAGTCTGATTGCGTATACACTCATGATGATACCTTGTTGATTCCTGCGATAGATTTAACCTTGGATAGAATGAGCATGCAGGATCCTATGCAAGAATTAAATGCAAGCTAAATACAAATGCCAATGCAAATGAAATGCAAAGCTACGACCGGACCAGTCACTGGGTTATTGCATTTTGTCATCATTGAGATTTTTAAAATGTGGGAAGTGAGTGCAAACATCAATGGTATAATTAAACCATGATGACTTGATCACTACTTTCCTAGATTTTGATATGGCAAGTTAGCACAAGCATCGAGGTATAATTGAACCAAGATGACCTGAGTGTTGCTTGCATAAAATAGGAAGTATTAATCATTTCAATACACAAATCGGAAATGTCTTCCATGATACTCCGATGATCATGTCTCGAGACAAATTTGCACATATTAATGATTAATTTACAGACAACAGATAAGAAAAATATCATGTTCCTTCCTTGTTTCTCTAGTCAAAGACATCCTGGAGTCACTCAGAAATCATGATAGCGAAAATGAAGATGGAAAATTTGAACAATCATGCTAAAATCATTATCTATTGAAAAGTGTGTGATGTGCTTAGACTGACTTTGTGATAGTTTGATGGTTGAGAATTTGATCTTGTGTTGGATGTTGGATGTGTCTCAATTTTTTCTTGATAAGAGTTGCCTGACTATTGTTCTACCTGTTTGATTAAGCTCAAAATGATCAAAATTTTTGCCCCCAGCTAGGTGCAGGATTTTGCCCCAAGCCTAGAAACAAATTCAACATGATATACCCAATGATCCAAACCATGGCGAGAAGCCACCCAGGATTCCTACATATGTACAAAGGATTTATTATGGATATGAACAATGCTGATGGAAAAGAATGCAAGCGAAAGGATGCATGAACTAATAGATGGAAGAGCTAGCGGACAGATAACGCCTGTTTGCCAGGTTTTCACCATCTGTTTTTATTGCACTTTTTCTCATATTTTATTTTTATTTTTTTGGATTTTCTGCTTTTTCACTTTTTTTGGATTTTCTGCTTTTTCAGTGTGTTTGGATTTTTCTTCTTTTTTACTGTTTTTGGATTTTTCTGCTTTTTCAGTGTTTTTGGATTATTCTTCTTGTTTACTGTTTTTGGATTTTTCTGCTTTTTCAGACATAAAATTTCTTCAGATGCATTCTATAAATGGGTTCTTCGAGCTGATCCCCATACTGTGTTGATAGCTGATATGCGCCTGACCCAAATACTGATGTGACCACAAATGGACCTAACCAGTTTAGTTCAAACTTTTCTTTCTTTTCTCGATCTGACTGGTTTCATGGATTTTCTTTTAGTACTAGTTCCCCAACTTGAAAGACTCATGGTTTGACCCTGTGATTATAACTTCGACACATTCTTTGCTCATATACCTTTAAATGATCAAAGACATTTTGTCTTCATTCATGGATTAGTTCTAACTCCTGCAATTGAGACACTCATTCTTCATCTGGGATAAGACCTTTTAATGATACTCGTAGAGAAGGTATCTCTACTTCTATTGGTAGTATTTATTTTGATCGATAGACAAGAGAGAAAGGTGTGGCACTTGTTGGTGTGTGGATACTAGTACTGTAGGCCCATAGAGCAGGGTTCAATTGAATATGCCAATCTTTGCCAACATCATTTACTATCTTTTTGAGGATTTTCAAAATAATTTTGTTTGATGCTTCTTCTTGCCCATTCCCTTATGGATAGTAGGGTGTGGAAAATCTATGTTGGATCTTGAATTTCTCAAATAGTTCTTGGACATCTTGATTCTTGAACGGTTGCCCATTATCAATGATAATGGTCATGGGTATTCCATAGCGATAGATGACGTAATTCAAGATAAATGCAACACTTTGTTTTCCTATGATATTAATGAGAGGTACTGCCTCAATCCATTTTGTGAAATATTTTGTAGCTACAAGAATGAATTTGTGACCATTAGATGAAGAAGGATTTATATTTCCTACTAGATCAAGACCCCATTGGTAGAAACACCAAGATGTTGCCAAAGCATGAAGTTATTGCGCTAGTGCATGAATCAAATTCTCATGGATCTGACATCATTTGCATGTTCTAGCTATCTGAAAAGAATCTCATTCCATAGTTCGCCAATAATAGCCCAAGCGTATGAGTTTTTTCAAAAGGGTAAGACTACTTGAATGAGTGCCACAAATGTCGTTATGGACTTCATTTAAGTACTTCTCAAATTCTTCTTGTTCGAGACATCTTAAAAGAGTATCCTTTAGACCTCGTTTAAATAGGGTATCCGCGACAAGAGTATAATGGGAGGATTGGCGAATAAAGTTATTTTTTGATAAGTTGGGAGGGAGGATATTATCTTTCAGGTATGTGTAAGTTTGGCCATAACGAGAGGAATCATGTCCAACAAGGTGACAGATAGTTTGGGAATCAGGACAATTATGAGCAAGGTAAAACAACTCTTCCACCAGGAATTCATAACGTTGTTGATTTTCCTATGTCTGAAGGAGAGAAGCAAGTGTTTCCATGGCATCTACTGCTTTGTTGTTATTCCTTGGAATCTTCTGAAAAATTATTTCTACAAAGTATTTCTTGATATCATCGACCATCTTTTTATAAGGCATTAACTTTTCATCCTTTGTTTGATGATCGTCATTGATTTGCTTAATGGCAAGCTGAGAGTCTGCAAAGACTTGAAGTTGTGTAATGTTCCATTCTATAGCCATTTTGATACCTGTAACCAAAGCTTCATATCTGTTGTATTGTTGGTGCATGGAAAGCTTAATTTCTATGATTTTGGAATTGTATGACCTTGTGGTGTGATGAATAGAATACCTGCTCCTGATCTGTGTTGTGTATATGAACCATCAAAGTATAATTGCCATGTTTTTGTTGTGATCGTTAGGATATCAGCATTGGGAAATTCAATCTGCAAAGGACAATTATCTTGAAGTGGTGCCTCGGCTAGTTCGTTTGCAATGACTTGTCCCTTTATAGCTTTTCTGTCAACATACTCAATATCAAACTCACTCAGGATCATGATCCATCTTTCTAATCGTCTTGTTAATGTTGCCTTGCTGAGTAAATACTTCAATGGGTCGATTTTAGCTATCAACTTGATGGAGTGAGATAGTAGATAGTGTCTTAATTTTTGAGAAGCAAAAACTACCGCTAAGCATGCTTTTTCAGTTGGTGAATAGTTGATCTCGTATCCCACTAATGTTCTATTTATGTAGTAGATGGCTCGTTCTCTTTCTTTGTTATCCTATTGTGCAAGCATAACTCCTAATGATACTTCGGTGGTTGATACATAGAGTAATAATGGATTTCCTGGGATTGGCGACATTAGGACAGGTGGTTGCATGAGATATGCCTTGGTCTTGTTGAATGCATCCTCACATTGATGGTCCCGATTGAAATAAACATTTTTGTGCAATAGATGAGTAAATGGTTGACATTTATCTGCTAGTTGAGCAACAAATCTTCTGATTGACTAGAGTCTTCCTTGGAGTGATCTTAGTTGACTTATATTCTTGGGAGATGCCATCTCCATGATTGCTTTTACCTTAGCTGGATATACTTTGATACCTCTAGCTGAAACAATGTATCCCAATAGCTTTCCTGAAGTGACACCAAAGGCACATTTCTTAGGATTGAGTTGTAGCTTGTATTGTTCTAACCTGCCAAAGATCTTATTGAGTATTCCTATATGGTCTTCTCTATTGTATGATTTGGCCAAGATGTCATCCACATAGTCTTTCATAAATGTATGCATCATGTCATGGAATATCGTTGTCATAGCTCTCTGATATGTAGCACCTGCATTCTTGAGTCCAAAAGGCATGACGTTCCAGCAGAAAGTACCCCATGGGCATGTGAAAGCTATCTTTTCTTGATCTTCAGGTGCTATTTTAATCTGATTGTATCTAGAGAAACCATCCATTAGAGAAATTATGGAGTGTCTAGTAGTTAAATCTACAATGATGTCAATGTTAGGCAAAGGAAAGTCATCCTTTGGACATGCATTATTAAGATCTCTGAAATCTTTGCATATCCTAATACTTTTATTTGGTTTGGAAACAGGAACGATATTGGACACCCATTGAGGATAAGCTACAGGTCTGATGAATTCGACATCCAGTAATTTCTTTAGTTCTTCTTTGACTAGAAGAGCAATATGCGGATGCATTTTCCTTAATTTATGTTTAATTGGTTTGGCTCCTGGACTGACATTTAAGTGATGCATAATAAGCTCTGGATCTAACCCCAACATGTCTACATATGACCAAGAAAATTGATTTACCATTGTTTGAAGAATTCTATATATTGTTGCATTTCTTCTTCTAACAAAGAAGTTGTTGGATGTAGGATATTTGGTTTCTCTGTTGTCCCAATGTTAATTGCCTTTGTTGGTTTGATCAAAATGGATGACCTTTCTTAATAGTGTGCAGGTAAAGTGTCAAATCTCCCATCTTCTGGTGCCTTGAGGAGGTTTTCATTGTTAGATGTGTCCTTTCTTTTTACTTTTTCCTGATTTAATGTTGCCAAGAAATGGTTTTCAACGTTACACCTGCTATTGTTTTCTTTATTTTCCTTTTTGCGACTAGGAGATTTGGCACCCACTTGACTGGAAGATGCGTTGTTGAAATTCCTGGTGAAATTTGTTGTGGGTTCGATTGCATTAAGATATATGGATATGGCATGGTCATTCAGAAAGGTATCAATGGCAGTAAGTCCTTCATTTTCCCAATCAATAAGTTCGGGGTGGATTAGAGGTAAGGGGTCATAAGGTTGAGATGTTTCGAGAGTATCAAGGGTCCAAGTTTTTGATATGTATGTCGATGTCTAGAATGATACTCTCATCAGAATGACCTCGCACAAGGAGCTCTTGATCATCCTCGATTAAGTCCAAGTCAGCCGAATGTGATTATAATTCAAGTGAACTAGTTCCTAATGTTTGCCCTGCATACGTGTGAACTACATCAACTCCTACATCTTCTTCAAAACAATTTTCTTTAGCTGATTCTTCAAAGTGATAGGAATCCCATTCCCATTCGTTAGAATCTGTCTCACTTGTAGCCTGCAATCTACAGATTTTTTCATATAGTGTTTGATTTGTTTCTTCAGCTTTTATTGTTATATCTTTTCTTATTTCATATTCAACCTTTTCAGGACTAAGATTGAGTTTTGTCAACCTTTCTATGAGCTCTCCTTGCTTAGTACTAGGTTCATTCTTGTTTTGATTGAGATTTAAGGCTATGTGGGAGGTTCTTTTAGTTTGTTTTTCCTGTTGATTTGAATCTTGCTTCTTTTCCCATTTCATGTTTGCTTGTGCTTGTTGCTTAGCTGATGTTTCTTCTTTCAATTGCTAGTTGTTCTTGTTTGTTTTCATAGTCCTCTTCTTGTTGGCTAAAAGATGTGTCTTCTAGTAGAGTAACTTGTCCATATCCTAAGTCTGATTTGTCTGTAGCTTGTTGAGCATGAGGTTGGATAGGTTCTGATATACCTTCTTTTCTTTTCCCTATAGGACCTGTTCCAGTGTATCCCATTTTTTTGAGAATGTTAAATCTTTTTTCATACTTTTCTGTAGGTATGTGGACATTGTTGATCTTTTGTTGAACTTCTTCATCCTTGTATAGCCACTATAGTACATCTTTGTCTTATGTTTCCTCTGATAAGGTCCCAACACTAACAAATGCTCCATCAAATATCAGAAGATGTTTCACAATTGGTTGTTGTTTAGAGTTTGATGGTTTTCCAAAGGATTTAGGAGAAAGGGGTAATTGTGATATTGAATATTCTCCATTCCCTCGATCTCTTAGCTACTTTTTTTTCCATACTTGACAAAATTGAGGCAAATAATTTTTCTTTGGATTGTGTGTATGAAGATGATGCCTCTCTATTATGAGGAACAATGAGTTCTTGAGCTGGTTTGAGATTACTACAATACTGAAATGGATTTGAATCTGCTGAGATCGTGATTTCCTACCTATTGTAGGGAAATTTTAGGCACTGATTATATGTTGATGGAACAACTTGTATGTCATGTATCCAGGGTCTTCCCAGGAGTATGTTGTATGATAAGTCCATATCTAGAAGCATGCTGTGTCTTTCTGCAAAGGTCCTACTCTTATGGGTAACATCAAAATTCCTTTAGAGGAATGCTCTTCTTCATCATAGGCTTTAATGGTGATCTTTTTTTGGGGATCAACTGCATCTTCTGAATAACCTAGAGCACGGACAAGACTCAAAGAGAAAATATTTAAGACAACTCCTCCATCTATTAGGACATGTTTAACTCACTTCTTATGAATGATGACTTCGATATGCAAGGGAGCATTATGGGGATGTTGCAAGGACATGTCTTCTTTGGTGAATGATAAGCAGTGAGGGGTTGTGAGGTGTCCCACCATGGTTTGGAATTGATCTATATCAATATCTTTAGACACTGTTGTATCTACTAATACCCATTCAAGAATTTCTTTGTGTGCAGGTGAAAGCTTTAAAAGTTCTAGGATGGATATTTGCGCGGGCGTTTTCTACAATTACTCCACTAGATTATATTTTTTTGCAGTGGATGATGTGTTTGTTGTAGGACTCGACAAAACAACTTTATCTTTGCTTCTTGTGATATCATGAGCAGGTTCTTGATTTTTTTTTCTTTAAATACAATCACATTTACCACATTATCATATGTATGAGAGTAGTTTACCTTCTCTTTACCCTTACCATTATTTGTTGTTGATGATTCACCCTTCTCATAGTTTGGAAGCAGAGTTTTAAAAGCTGTATGAGATTCGTTTGTCGTATGTCCATGCACAGTTATTACTCCATTATCAATCAAATCTTGGATGCCATGTTTCAACCACTGATAATTATCTGTGTGATGCCCCTTGTTTCGATGGAAATTGCAATAATGGTTATCATTCCACCAAGGGGGTTTTACTTGAGGTTCATAGTTCCTTGCTTCTGGCAAAGTAATCAATTTTTTTGTGAGAAGTGTCTTTAGTGCTAACCCAAGGGGTTCACCAATGTTTGTAAATTGCCTTCAAAAGAAATTTCTGATAGTTTCTTTTTGGTGATTGTTGTTTTGCTGAGCCGCTGCTAAGTGATTGGATAAATTAAAAACCGGTTGCTTTGGTTTCACATTGTTGTTATCCACTATTCCATCATTGATGACATTATGATTTATATTCCAAAACTTTGGCTTATCATTGTGGTTGTTGTTAGTGTTGTTAGGAGGGTGAACTCCGTCTTTGTATATTTTCAACTCACCCTTCTTTATCATGGCTTCCTCCATTATGATTCCATCATCAACCATCTTTCCAAAAATTTGATGTCCTTGCATTTTTAGATGATAACTCATTTGATCATTTAGGTTGTCGATGAATATGTCCATTTTTTCATACTCTGGCACTGTACGAGGATATCGTGAAGCTAACCGTCTCCATCTCTGTAAAAATGTCATGAAAGGTTCTCCACTCTTTTGTTTGGCATTACATAGGTCTAGCATTGTTACTTCATGTTGTATGTTGTAAGATTATTGTGAAACAAACTTATCCACCAATTTGGAGAATGATATGATTCCAGGTGGAAGTTTGGAGAACCATTCCATAGCTAGTCTAGTTAAGCTTTTCGTAAATAATCTCATCAAGTAGGTATCCTCATGTGCAAACTCCATACTCATTGTGCAAAATTATCGTATATGATCTTGAGGGTTAGTGCTTCCATCATATTTTTCATATCTAGGAGTTTCACAACCTATAGGAAATTGTATCATGTTTAGATTTATGTCAAATGGATAAGGACATATTTCTTGAAGTGAGTATCTTCTAACATTTCCTCTTTGCATATCTTGAATTTGTGTTTGTAGTGTTTGTATTTGTTGTGTGAGAGTTGTGATAGGATTATGAACATGATTTGTTCTTGTATAACCACGATTTTTCATTCTAGGAGGATCTTGATCTCTTCTTTTATCATCTCTACCTCTTCTTGTATCCTCAATGGATTGAATGTTATTTAGAACTTCTACGTCATCCCTTTTGGGAATGTAAGTTTCCTCATTGGTTTTGGTGTTACTAGGAATTGACGTGTCATTAATTTTGAGACCAAAAATATCCTCATATTGTTCATTATTAGGGGGGGGATCACTTCTCTTTTGTGTCAATTTGTTCACATCAAAATCCTGGGGGAGTGTAGCACCAAATTTTGCTAACATTAGGAAATATGTTTCTTTTTCTCCCTCCAATATTTTCTGCATAAATTTATCAAATTGAGGATCTTTTTTTATGTCTCTAACAAGTTGTTCTATTATTTCCTCTTCAAATTGTATTTCATGTTCGTGTTCCATGGTTCTATGATCTTCAGTTATTACCAATGTTTCGATTTTCGTCTCTGCGATCTTTCATCTCTAATCCCTAGTTAAAATGGGCATACACATGTGTTAGATATTGTGATAGGATTCAATTGTCCAAAAGTTGTTTTGATGAGTGATCAACTGTCAATGTAAATGTGATAGAGTGATATGACACGAAAAGATGATTCAAGTGTTTTAAAATTTTGCAAGTTTTTCGATCTTCGGTTTTGAAGTGCAATGATGATAATTTTGATAAAAACTGAGTCCAATAGGAATGATATATCCTATGATGTGGGACAAGGTTATCTTGACCAAACGTTGTAGTTTCATGATAGAGGATGATAGATCTTGATGAGAAACTATGTTTTGAGTGATCAGTTTATCAAAGAGGGTGATGATGCACTTTGAGATGTTTAGATCTTGAACTTGTTGAATGTGAATACTTGAAAATCTTGAGGTGTCTATTTCTAGAGTCCGATTTGACAGATGATAACTTGACCAAGCGAACCAAGAAGATAATCCAAGCACAAAATGACAGATAACAGGTGTTTATGCTCACTGTAAACTGACCAAGCAAATATGACAAATTTGAAAAAGACATGCAAGAAGACAGTTCTAGGCAGACAGAGACATAAATTCGTACGACAGATTATACAGCCCCAAATGACAATTTAGACAGACTCATATGACAAACCAGAAATTTCGCATGACAGAAGACCTAAACTTGTACGAGCTTTCTCACAGAACCAGACGACAAATGATGACACAAAATTCTCTTCTAAGATGACTCGGACAACAATTCTCACTGGGCCAGACGATGAAAGATAACACAAATTTTTCTGCTAAACTGGATCGTATGACAATTCTCACTAGATTAGATGATAAAATAGATGCCTTGTATGACAAAATAACAAACTCGTATGACAGAGAATAGAACAGAGACAAAAACTTTGTTTGGACAGATTTTTGATTAATGAAGTTTGATGTTTTGCTTCTGTTTTCCAGTTTCTTAGATGTCTGATTTTCTATTTTAGTGACAAAGACACAACAAACACATGATATGATAAGTGACCTCAAGTACAATAAGCTACCTAAGGAAGTTGGCTAAGAGAAAAAACCTTTTCTTACAAACTTAGGTACACACCCAATAGCTAATCAAAATACGGCCGCTGAGTCTCACACAATGGATTCTCAATGCCGTATTATCCAACTCCAAACACTAATGGGGGCACGATATGGCAAGTGTCTTGGGAGAGTTACTATCTCTCTTGCACAAAGATTACCCCCCTTTTGGAGGTGTATCGGGTAGCTTCTAATTTAATTGGAACTAGTAAGGGATCTGTTTGGTGCGTTGGGGTATAAACTCAATTAAGAGGTCTCCCAGCCTTGAAAACCAAAGTTTGATATACCCGAAAAGAGCTATTCCTGAGCACTGTCGTTGACTTGATTTTCATCAAATCACATTTATTTTATAGTGGGTTGGAGTAATTGGTGTTTTTTGTTCCCACTTGGTTCATTCCCCTCTCACCAGCCTTAATGGCTTTGGCCTTATAGGCTCCTTGGGAGGGCAAGCCCGCTAAAGATATGCACTAATGAAAGCAAAGGACGAGTCTATCTTTCTGATCACCTAAGAAAGGTGAGAGCATACTCTCCTATCATCAAAACACATAATACATGTTTGTTCATTCCCTTTAGCAAAAACAAGTGTGTCTAGAAAATTTAAAGAAGACATAAAGTTTGGTTGAGTCCTCCTAGGCAACCTGCAAAATAGATATGTTAGTAGTCATGATGTTTGGATGAAATAAAGCTTTGAAAAGCGTAATCTTCGATAATCATCCTGCAAAAACTAGTTAGGTTGTCAAAAAAATCACAAATAGACCAGGGTTAGCATTAGTAATAATCAAATTGAAGCATGAAAACCCTAAAATGCAATCTGTTTTGAAAACACAGAAGTAGAATTTCGTATGACAATTCTCACTTGATCTACAACAATTCTCACCTACTCGTATGAGGACACAAAGGAACTCGTACGAGGTAGAAAGGGAACTCGTAATAAATTCTAAATCAGATCCGGCCAGAAACTTGCTAGATTGGAATTTTGATGATGCTAAGAGGCCAAAAATGAGATTTTCAGCCCCACAGTGGGCACTAAAATGTCGTGCTTGTGAAGTGTGATACCTGCAGCTACAACACAAACACTCAATAGATCATTACAAGCATGGTTAGAAAATTGAAATCAAATAAAGATGAACCATGACAAAGCGACCTATCACCTCCTAAGAGATGCGGGTATGGATTTGCCCTCAGATCTGGATAAGCAATCCCAGTGACTTGACTACACCTAGATGGAGGATTTGAAATGATAATGATATGGAATGATGAGATTGGTTAAGCTAGATTGATCCAAGAGACTAATTAAGCTAATGATATGTATGATTAATCTATGATGATGATGCAATTAAGCTAGAGAAGAGATTGATTAAGCTACATTATTCTCCAAATATGCTAGAAAATGATCAAATTAAGCTAAATCTAAGATGCAATTTCCTATAACAACAATTCTCAAATGATATGCCTATAGTAACAATGCCTAAATTGATAATGAGATGGGATTCTTTGTGCTTCGAAATGGGGGATATTTATAGGACTTCCAAGGCCAGGGGTGAGGTGGCAGGAATCAACGGTCAAGATTGAGTTTGAAGATATCAAGGGTGAAATTGGAGGAGGTTGGAGAAGAGGTTGGAGGAAGAGACACTTGTCATCTCTGTGGTGACAAGTGTCAAGGAGCCTTGCTCATAAAAGGGCAAGTGTCCAAGATAAGAGACATGTGGCCAAAGTGCCATGTGTCTCAAGAAGAAAATATCCACACCATAGGAGGTTAGGATAAGGAGGTTAGAATGTGCAAGATAGGATAGGGTTGGTTAAACCCAAGGTTAGGTGGTTAGAATTTAGGAGGCATGTGGGTAATTTGAATTTTAAAAATTCAAGTAATAGGAAAAGACTAATTAATTTTCAGCAACTCATAAATTGATTTGTTTTAATTAATTAGGGGATTAGAATAATTGATTGAAATGGGAGGAGGATTAATTAATTTGAATTAATTAATCAAAGGGAACTATGAAAATGAACCTATTGAATAAATCCTTAGATTTTTTAATAAGTAGATGAAAGGGAGAATTTAATCAAATTGCCTAATGAATTCAATTAAATTAGGAAGGGGTATTAATTAAATAATTGGTTATTTAATTAATTATCTTCAGACCTTTTTTAAGGTGTATACAGATACTATAGTAGATTGAAAAATAATAGAACTGAGACAACAAACATAGAAATGAGAGCATGATCTGACTATGCACCTATGGTTGAAATCTGAGGCTGAATTGACTAGACTAGGGTGCTAGAATTCCCTAGTCTTCTGAGACTGAGCTATGCTTAGAAAGTATAAATTTTGAGGTAGTTTGGATGACAACCCTAAAATCTGGAGTAGAATTGGGAGGGCTAGGGTGCTCTGGCACCTTGGTCCTAGGACAAGGACACCCTAGCACCATGTTCTTTGGAAACCAAGCTCAATTTTGTATGGAAAACTTGTACCAGCTTCTTTAGGCTTCCTAAAGTATTTTGATCATGTTGGATACCTATAACTACACTTGCAAAATATAAAAATGTGTTGGTAGTAGGGCAACAACAATGTAGGAAAATTGAGAAGGGGGTCAATCAATTTTCACCATACTCAAACAAATTAACCTCAACCTTAGATTTGGTTAAGAACAAAAAAAAGAAGATAAACACCACATCAACAACACACATAACACATGGATTTTTGATGTGGAAAACCCGGTTAAGGGAAAAACCATGGTGGGATCCTACCCACAATATGATTAAACTCTGCAGTAGTATGCGTAAATATTATAATGGATAATGCACATGCATTTAGGCACACTGTCTAGATCTCACTTCTAAAAAACAATAAAGCGCTACAACCCTGAGGAAGGCTCACCGCCTTAGAAAGATCAAACACCAATCTGAATTACATGAACTGAAAGAATAACATCTCCAAATGCTTGATTATAGTTTTGATTAAGCACATTGTCTACACAATAATACTTCTTTTCTCTTCTCCACTATCAAAAGATAAATTCTCTTTCTTGCAAATACAATACTCTCAGAGATCATAGATCCAACTGTAGACACTCACAAACACACAACTTACATGAGTACGACACTTATTTATACAAATCATCAACCTTAACCTTAAGTTTGGCTCAACACATAAGACCTAATTATAAAATTATATCACATGATACATAAATCCATAACAAGACCAATACAATGTTGGAAAAGACATAGAATAGACCCAAATCAAATCCTCGAGCACACAACACCAACAAATAATTTTCCAAGGTCATCTGCAACATGCTAAACCACTAAATATGTCGCATAACATGAAGAATACCACCAGACCAATAAAATATTTAATAACATGCACCATGATCAACACAAACCACCAAAATGCATAGAACACGATCAAAGAACATCAACAAGCAATGTGGATTCCATTGCAATAACCACAACAACTCGGATAGCAAGATTCATTATTATTCCATCACCGGAGCTCAAGAACACCAATCGAAAAATTGAAAGATATGCTTATGAAGTTTCAAATCATGAACCATCCGATCTGAGTACACACATGAACATCCTAAATGCTCTCCAAAATCTCCAACTCAAGATATAACTATTTCGAAGCAATATGGATCAAATAACGCAATTTTGCAACACTGAACACTGAAAAAACCAACCATCACACTAGAGCACATAACTCAACCAAATCACCACATAGCATCATGAAACTCATACTGAATCAACTAGAGATAAGCATCTCAAAACCCATTAATCGGCATCGAGACATCTACAACAAATCACCGAAACCAACTCTCTGCAATATACCAATTCACTGTAGCACAGGAGTATGTTGGCATCAATAACAACAACACATTCAAACAACTTTAATATCCAACAATCTCCCCCTTTGGCATTGATGGAAATATATGAATGTGAAAAACAATCAATGCAAAGAAAGAAATCAACAACCAACAATCTCCCAGTGAGATCTTAAAGATCGGCTTCCCCCTTGATAAACAACTCAAAATACTTTAGGGGTTTTCACATGCTTCTCTCCCCCTTTGACAACAATGCAAAAGACATATACAAATCATTATTTCACATTAATCTCTCTCCCTACAGAGAGACAATATATCCCCCTTAGGATAGATTCTCAAATCTGAATAACTGAACCACACACTGACTACTCCCTCGGAGCAACAACACCCACTCATCAATCCGGATAATATGATAAGACTACAAAGTTCATCAGATCGATGCAACTCAATGCATCTAGTTCATAGTAGGAGGGGAAATCACCCCTAACTTTTCTCTCAGATATACAAATTTCTCTAAAGGCAAAGGCTTAGTAAAGATATCTGGAATCTATTTCTTTGTAGATACATACTCCAATCTGAATTTCTCTCTCAGAAAATGAAACTTAATTAATAAATGCTTTTTCTTAGAATGCAACACTGGATTCTTAGAAATATTGATAGCACTATAATTATCACAATATATAAAAGTAGGCTCATTATAAACAACTCTAATATCCTTCAACATCTGCTTCATCAAAATAACCTGGGTACAGTTGCTAGGAGCAACAATGTATTTAGCTTCTGCAGTAGATAAATAAATAGCAACTTGCTTCTTACTTGCCCAAGAAATGTACTTCTTTCCCAAAAATAATGCTTCATCAGTAGTGCTCTTTCGGTCATCAACATCACTTGCCCAATCAGCATCAGTATAAGAATTTAAAGTGAAATCATGATCCTTTGAATACCACAGACCATAATCAACTGTTCCCTTCAAATATTTGAATATCCTCTTCACAACAGTAACATGAATTTCCTTAGGATCAGCTTGAAATATTGCAACAAGAAATACAACATTCATAACGTCAGGTCTAGTTTGAGTCAAATATAGTAGTCCACCAATCATAGATCTATACAAGATCTTGTTAGCCTTCGGAGATTCATCATTTTTTGTCATCTTGCATCCAACCACCATAGGAGTTCCAACTGGTTTGGAATCATCTAACTCAAACTTCTTCAACAATTCCTTCACATACTTAGATTGAGATATGAAAATTCCGTAATCAATTTGTGTAATTTGCAATCCCAGAAAGAATTTCATCTCACCTATCATAGACATCTCAAATTAATTTTGCATATCATCAACAAATTTCTTACTCAAATCATCATCTAATGTCATCAACAAAGACTTCAACAATCAAAATATTATCATTATAGAGAGGGCCAATTAACATTTGAAATGGGCGAGAGAAAGAGCAGAGGGGTTAGGGTTGTTGTCGACAGGGATGATGGAGGGGAGTCAGATCTAGATGGTGATGACAGAGAGGAGGGCCCAACTATTTCTGCGCTACTATTCTCAGAATTGTTGGTTCTGTTCTGCTCAAGTTTTGGTCTTGTAGGTGTCATTTTTGCTTCCTTTTTTGTTTGTGCATTTTCTTCTGAGGATGGGGGTGGCTTGGGTTTTGTTCAGAGAGGTGGGAGCTACTCTATCTGGCATCTAGTAGGCGGGGCCATCTATACTATTTTTTTATGGTTCTCTTTTACCTTGGGCTTGGGTGTGAATGTTGGTATGTGCATTGTGTGTGGCTTTTATGACAGCTAGAGATCCTATTTGGGGTCACTTGATGAGAATTTTGAGGGGTGCGATGGGGTGAGTAGGTGCTAATTTGGGGAAAGGATTTCCCTTGTTGTCTCAGATGGCAGAGATTTTGTTGTTCTGTTGTCTTGGGTTTTGTCTTGGTGGTGTGTCTCTGGCAGTTCTTTCCTTTCCTCTTGGAATCTTTTTGCCTGGATCCCTTCTTGTTCCTCCATGATGGTGTTTAGGGGTACCTTTTCTCATTCTTTCTAGTGCCCTTTTTATTTTTAAGAAGGCTTTGGTAGAGGGGGTCTATTTTCTACTAGTTTTATCTATTAGCTTCCCCCTTCCCCTATGAGGAGGGTTTTGTTGTCCCCTCTCAACTTGCTTCCTTGGCAGTGTTTATTATGCTTTATGTTATGTATCTTTGGGCCTCTCTAGTCTTTCCTATGGAGGTGGTCATGTCGTCTAATAAGGGGGAGATGGATGTGGCTAGATTTGGCCCTTCTCCTTTTGAGGTGGACTTGGATGCTATCAAATCTGCTTGGGTTTGTTTTTGGGGGACCAATGAAGTTCTAACTTTTGATTTTAAGGGAGTTGATGCCAACTTTTGTGCTATTTTTTTCCATGCATCTCCTATTTAGGTGGAGGACCTATTTGGTAAGCTCAAGATCAGTCTCATTGATATGGTTTTGGGTGACATGCCTATCACTGTTGTTTGTTGGTATTTTGGATATGTTGATATGGTTTTGTCATTGATGTCAACACTTGTCAACACTTGTCAACCTTATCAGCACTTGGAGATCTTTGGTTTTGTTCATCGACAAGTCAGTGACTTATACACAGTCACTGGTATTTGGTTCACCGGTAGGTTATGTTGTTCACCAGCATTTGGAATGACTTGGAAACTACTTGGTTATGTCGAAGACATTATTTGATCACTTGGTTTTGGCAATTTGGTTATTGGTCTATTCGGGTTTGCATATTTGCTATTACTGGCAAATAGGTGCAGGTTTTGCATTGGCAAACATATCTTTTCCAGATCAACACGACACGATTTATTATTATTGTAAATACATTGAGCTGACATTATGCATCAGATATCAATTTATTTGTAATTGATTTTATTGTAATATCTTTTAGTGAGCCGACCTATTCAATTGGTCTTAGGCTATGGTATAAATGTAAGATCTCATTTATGAGATTGATATGTGATTGAAAAAGGATTGTAATAGGGTATATGAGAAAATAAGTAGAGCTATACATGAGGACATCATTTGAAGGTTGAAGGAAGGTTTTTTGTGAAGGCAATCAGAACTTAACTGGTACTGAATCCAGCATATGAAGATCCTATTTTATGTAGTACATTATAAATGGATTTAACCATCCAATTGTAGTCAGTGTGACTCCCTTTTTGTAAATGAGCAATGAGCTCTAGGTAGCTGGCCTTTGCGCATGTGCAGACTCCATATTGTACACACATACTATTTGCAGTAGTATCATTTGATTGTGGGTAAGGCTTCCCACCGTGATTTTTCCCCTTAGAGGGTTTCCACGTACAAATATTTGTTGTGTTGTGGATGTTATTGTCTTTATGTTTCATGCATTAATCTTTACCGGTACTGCAATTAACTGGTAAATCTGTCTACCGGCATAAAGTTTGGTTTACCGACATTAAGTATTAAGTTTTGGTTAAGTTAATTTTGGTTGAATTTATTGGACAATTGATTCACCCCCCCCGTCTCTCAGTTGTCTCTAGGACCTAACAATTGGTATTAGAGCCTAGTTCTCTTTTTGCAGAAGTTTAATAGCTTGAGGAGATCCAATGTCTTCTAACTATTTCAGGAAGGACAGTCTGAAACTTGATGGAACCAACTATGGCATATGGAAGATCAGGATGGAGACACATTTGAATTGCATTGGAAAGGACATATGGGATGTTACAAAGAATGGTTATACTGCTCCTACTCAAGGTCAACCTAATCCACCTAACTTGGCTAAAGATGAGGAAAATGATTGCAAAGCAAGAGAAGCACTTTTGAGCGCATTGATAGATCAACAAGTCATGGGATTATCAGACAGATGTACTGCTAAATCTATTTGGGACAAATTGGAAACATTGAATGAAGGAGATTCCATAGTCAAAATTGCAAAACTTGAATGCTTCCGGGACAGGTATGAAAATCTGAAAATGGAAGAAGATGAAAGAAATTATGCTTTTATGGAAAGAGTAAATGAAATTGTTTTGGGCATACAATGTTGTGGAGGAATCTTAAGTGAAGATGAGATTGTTTCTAAAGTTTTAAGAGCTTTGCCACCGGCATATAAAATGAAAGTTACTACTATAAACGAATTAAGAATAATGCCTAATGCATCAATATCTAGAGACACCTTGGTTGGAAAACTTTCAGCTTTTGAACTTGAGGAATTTGGTCATGTTGCTACTATTAAAATAGATCTAGCTTTCAAAGAATCATCATCATCTGCAACATCATCATCATCATCTGAGAAATCTGATTGGAAAACCTTCTATGCAAAAGAACTTGAAGATATCAGGAAGGAGAATGAAGAACTAGAAGAGTTTGAAGCACTATTTGCAAGAAAAATGCCTAAAGGTCCAGTTGGAAGTAAGTATGAAGGTAAAGCACCCTTTAAATGTTTTAATTGTAATAAGATTGGTCATATGGCTTCTAGATGTCTTGATAGACATGAAAGATTGAAAGAAGAAGATAAAAGAACATATAAGCCTAACCCTGATTATCGGAGATACAAATTCAAGAAGAATAGAGACAAATCTTGTTATTATGCTGATGAAGGAGTTACTGATGATTTTGATGAGGAACCGATAGACAATGGATGAGATTTTGTTGCTATAACAGAAGATCAACCGACACCTACTGTTCAGCTGGTAGAGAATGCCTTGGCATCTAAAGTTGAAGATAAGGATGAATGGATTATTGATTCATGATGTTCACATCACATGATTGGTGATAAGAGTAAATTATTAACCTTTCAAGATTACAATGGAGGTCTAGTGAGATTTGGAGATGATAAAGCTTGTATGATCAAAGGAAAAGGCACTATATCTTTTGATGGTAAGCACAATACTGATAATGTTTACTATGTTGAAGGTTTGAAGCATAATCTTTTGAGTGTTGGTCAATTAGTTGAGAAAGGATTTTAGTTACAATTCAAGAATGGTAAATGCAAAATCTGAAAGAGAACTAGTTTGGAAATTGCAACCAGTAATTAGACTAGAGGTAATATCTTTCATTTGAACAACAATGAGAAAGCATGTTTGATTGCACATATTGATGAAAGTTGGTTATGGCATAAGAGACTTTGTCATGTAAATTTTGATTTCATTGTGAAAATCAGTACAACTAAGGCAGTAAGAGATTTACCTAAGATTGTTAAACCTCACAATCCGGTATGTAAGGAATGTCAATTTGGAAAGCAAGTTAGAGCCACTTTCAAGAGTATTCCAGAGAAGTCTAACAATGTTCTTGATTTAATTTACACTAATTTATGTGGTCTAGCAAGAACTAGAAGTATACAAGGAGATGGGTATTTTATGCTAATCATTGATGACTATTCTAGAATGTGTTGGGTTACTTTTCTCAGGGAGAAATCTGAAGCATTTGGGAAATTCAAACTATTCAAAGTGATGATAGAGAATGAAACCGACAAGAAAATCAAATGTTTGAGATCAGATCAAGGAGGTGAGTTCACATCTAAGGAATTTAATACATTCTGTGAAGAGAATGGGATAAGAAGACAGTTATCAGCACCCCGGACACCACATCAGAATGGAGTTGTTGAAAGGAAAAACAAAACTATCTTGGATGCAACTAGAAGTATGATATCAGAAGCAAATCTACCTCATATATACTGGAGAGAAGTGATCAATACAATAGTTTATACATTCAACTGAGTTCACATCAGAGGTGAAACTGGTAAGACCCCTCATGAATTATGGTTTGGTAATACTCCTACTCTTAAATATTTCAGAATATTTGGAAGCAAATGCTATATTAGAAGAGATGAGTATATTGACAAATTTGATCCCAGAAGTGATGAAGGAATATTTCTTGGTTATTCATCTAAGAGCAAGGCATATAGATGTTTTAACAAGAGATTGCAAAAAATTGTTGAGAGTGCAAATGTGAAGATTGATGAACAATTTAGAGGAAATTCAAGGTACATGGACTCTGAACCGACAATAGAGATAATCACAAATGAACCCACTGTGAATACACCGGTACAAAATCTTGATCTAGTTACACTGACATCATCTGGAGATTCAACAGTTATTGAAGAACAACAACAAGGAAAAACACCCAGGTATGTAAGATCGAATCACTCTGAAGATCAGAATATTTGGAAACAAATTTCAAGGAGTTATGACTAGAGGAAGATTGGAAAATGAAGAGGTATGTCTTATTTCTCAAATTGAACCTACATCGATTAATGATTCATGTGAAGATAAATATTGGACTAAAGCTACGGAAGATGAATTGGAACAAATTTAAAGGAATAATACTTAGTCATTAGTTCCCCACCCTAAAGACAAAAATGTAATTGTAACTAAATGGGTTTTCAAAAATAAACTTAATGAAGATGGTAAGGTAATCAGAAACAAAGCAAGATTAGTGTGTAAGGGATATTCATAGAAAGAAGGAATTGATTACAATGAAACCTTTGCACTGGTAGCATAATTGAGGTAGCCAGACTTTTATTGGCTTTTGCAGCACACAAGAACTATAAAGTATATCAAATGGATGTTAAATGTGCATTTCTGAATGGAGATATTGAAGAAGAAGTTTATATTGAACAATCTGATGGATTTTCTTTGACAGATAACAAAGACATGGTTTGCAAGTTAAGGAAAGATTTATATGGATTAAAACAAGCTCCTAGAGCTTGGTATGCTAGATTGGACAAATATCTTTTGAAGCTTGGATACACTAAAGGTAATGTTGACAACAATCTATATTACAAAGTGACTAATGATGACATCTTGGTTATTGAAGTATTTGTTGATGATATAATCTTTGGAGGAGAAGATGGGTTGTGTAAAGACTTTTCTAACAAAATGCAACAAGAATTTGAAATGTCTATGATTGGAGAGATAAAATTATTTTTAGGATTGCAGATTTCATAGACTGATAAAGGTATATTCCTATGTCAATCTAAGTACTTAAAGGAATTTCTAAAGAAATTTGGCATGGAAAACTCTAAACCAGTAAGCACACCTATGACTACAACTGATAAATTATCTTTGAAGGATGAATCAACACCTATTAATCCAACTAGATACAAGTCTATGATAGGAGGTTTACTGTATTTGACACAAACAAGACCTGCTATTATGAATGGAATATGTATTGTTTCAAGATTTCTAAGTAATCCTAAAGAAAATCATGAATTAGTAGTGAAAAGGATTTTCCGGCCTGCAAGGCACTACAAATCTTGGTTTATGGTATCCTAGAGATGAAATTTTGATTTATGTGCATACACAGATGCTAATTGGGCAGGAGATGTAGATGACTGAAAAAGAACCACCGACAGAGCATTTTTTCTTGGTAGCAGACTAATTTCATGGTTGAGCAAGAAACAGAGTTGTACAACACTATCAACAGTAGAATCAAAATATGTTGCAACAACAACTAATTGTACATAGGTATTATGGATCAAAAAAATGTTGAAGGACATAAAGGTAAAATGCAAGGAACCTATAACTATTTACTGTGATAATATGGCAGCAATTGATATATCAAAGAACCTGATATTTCACTCTAAGACTAAACATGTTTCTATCAAATTCAATTTTCTAAAAGAGAATGTTGAAGCAAAAGAAGTGAAATTGGTTTATGTGAATACTAAAGAGCAGATTGCAGATATTTTTACAAAACCTTCGCCTAAGGAAACTTTTGAATATCTCAGAGAGAAGCTTGGAGTCCAACCCCCACCGGTAGAGACTTAGACAATTGATGTTTGTCATCAATTGGCAGAATTAACAGAAAAATATTTTATTCCGGCTTTGATGAGGAGAGTTACTTCTCAGGGGGAGTAGTTGGATAAATTGGTTAATTGGTATTTTGTATTTGGTTTTGTATTGCTTTGGCATTTGATATCAAAGGGAGAGAGATATTATGGAAAACACATTATCTTTTGGGGAGAGATTATTGCTAGGGGGAGAGATATTATGTATTTTGATTTC
The DNA here is from genome assembly GCF_030272615.1 of Cryptomeria japonica. Taxonomy (NCBI): domain Eukaryota; kingdom Viridiplantae; phylum Streptophyta; class Pinopsida; order Cupressales; family Cupressaceae; genus Cryptomeria; species Cryptomeria japonica. The sequence continues at coordinate 492,435,417 of NC_081405.1, read as the reverse complement.
TAGTTAATGATCTCTTTGGGAGATTGTTGGTTTTTGGTTTTTGGCATTTCTATTTTAGCACTTTGATGGTTTTTCCATCTTGTGTTGCCATCAATGCCAAAGGGGGAGATTGTTGGTATTTTGGATATGTTGATATGGTTTTGTCATTGATGTCAACACTTGTCAACCTTATCAGCACTTGGAGATCTTTGGTTTTGTTCACCGGCAAGTCAGTGACTTATGCACAGTCATTGATATTTGGTTCACCGGCAGGTTATGTTGTTCACTAGCACTTGGAATGACTTGGAGACTACTTGGTTATGTCGAAGACATTATTCGATCACTTGGTTTTAGCAATTTGGTTATTGGTCTATTCGGGTTTGCATATTTGTTGTTACTGGCAAATAGGTCCAAGTTATGCACCGGCAAGCATATCTATTCTAGATCAGCACAACACGATTTATTATTATTGTAAATACATTCAGCCGACATCATGCATCCGATATTGATTTATTTGTAATTGATTTTATTGTAATATCTTTTAGTGAGCCGACCTATTCAATTGGTCTTAGGCTATGGTATAAATGTAAGATCTCATTTATGAGATTGATATGCGATTGAAAAAGGATTGTAATAGGGTATATGCGAAAATAAGTAGAGCTATACACGAGGACATCATTTGAAGGTTGAAGGAATGTTTTTTGTGAAGGCAATCAGAACTTAACTGGTACTGAATCCAACATATGAAGATGCTATTTTATGCAGTACATTATCATTGGATTTAGCCATCCAATTGTAGTCAGTGTGACTCCCATTTTGTGATTGAGCAGTGAGCTCTAGGTAGCTAGCCTTTCTACATGTGCATACTCCATATTGTACACACATACTATCTGTAGTAGTATCATTTGATTGTGGGTAGGGCTTCGCACCGTGTTTTTTCTCCTTACAGGGTTTCCACGTACAAATATTTGTGTTATGTGTTGTGGATGTTATTATCTTTCTGTTTCATGCATTAATCTTTACTGATACTGCAATTAACTGATAAAACTATCCACTGACATAAAGTTTGGTTTATCGACATTAAGCATTAAGTTTTAGTTGTTAATTTTGGTTGAATTTATTGGATAACTGATTCACTCCCCCCTTTCAGTTGTCTCCGGGACCTAACATTGTTTTGGTTATGAAATTTTTTCTCTCCAAGGTGGAGTTTTTGGTTTGGGATGGTACTAGAGTAAACCCTTCTCTTTTTGAGGTGGAGTTGGGTTTTGTTGTTGATACTGAGATGTACAGACGGGGGGTTGTTGATGCCCTATTTTTTTCCTGTTGGAGAATAGAGGATGGTCTTCTACTTGTTTCTCCTTCATTATCCCCTATTGAGGTGGGGATTTTGGAGGGTATTACGTGCTTAACTTTGTTCAGTCTCAAGATCAAGGTTAGGGAAGCCTTTAAAAAAACCATTGTTTCAAGTTGTGGGAGCCTTGTAAAATCCATGCTCATGGTTGAGGGAGCTTGGAAAAACCCTACTTCAGGTTGTGGGATCCTTGTAAACCCATTATCATGGTTGAGGTATCCTGGAAAAACCCTATGTCTCTTGTTATTGTCAAGGACATATTGGATACTGGTAGTTTTCAAGGGCCCAGTTTGGCCAGCTATTGTTTTTGGTTAGGTTCAAATTTGGATTGTGGCCTGGTGATGCTATTACAGGTTATGGGATCCTAGAAAAACACTTGTTATTGGTTTAGGGTGCTTGATAAACCCTCGATCTATGTTTCCTAAGGTATATTGTTTGCTATTTTAGACCATCGGTTTTCACCAGCTTGGTTTGATGTTCTTATTTTGATGTGTGGTTGGGGTTTTAATGTTTTGTGGTTATTGTGTCTTTTTGATTGTATCTTTTGTAGCCTTTGTTCTAGGATATGGACGCTCATAAGTCTAGAAGGTATTAGGTCCTTTTTAAAACCTCTGGTTTACTGCTAGGTAGTCGAGTCTATTTCTCGGCGGTAGCTTTGACTGTAAAGGGTTTTAGTGCCCCTTCAAAACCTGTTTATCCTAATAAAAAACAATCAAAATATTATCATTATCAATTTTGAAGTACAAATTAATATCAATAGTACCTTTATAGAATCCCAACTTCATCAAATACCTGTCCAATCTGGCGTATCGGTCTCTAGGGGATTGTTTAAGTCCATACAATGCTTCCTTCAATCTGCATACCATGTCTTCTTCATCTATCAATGAAAACCCATCTGGTTTCTCAATGTAGAATTCCTCTTCCAATTCACCATTTAGAAAGGCTGACTTCACATCCATCTGATATACCTTGAATTTCTTATGAGAAATATATGAAAGAAATAATCTAGTAGCTTCAATTCTAGCTACCGGAGAAAAAGTCTTCTCAAAATCAATACCTTCCATTTATGAATATCCCTTACATACCAGTCTTTCTTTGTTTCTAACAACTTATCCATCTTCATTTATCTTATTCCAGAACACCCATTTAGTACCAATTACATTTTTGTCCTTAGGTCTCGGAACAAGTTCCCATGTTTTATTCTTCTCAATCTAATCCAATTCTTCTTCCATATCTTTTACCCATTTTTCATATGTACATGCTTAAGTAGCATCTTTAGGCTCAATTTTAGAAATTAAACATGTCTCTTCAGCAACAATATTCTCTTAGTCATCACACCTTTATTTTTATCACCAATAATTTGATTTTGTGAATGATTTAATCTTACATACCTGGGGGTCTTCTGATTGTTCTTTTTTTTAGTCTCTTGAACTTCTTCATCGACAACATCTTGAATTACTATCTCTTCTGGATCACTCTTCTTTAAGCTCTCAATTTGTGATTGCTTTTAAGTAACATCCTGATCATTAGACTCATATCAGCATGCTCTAATTTTCTTCTCATGATTCTCAACAACCTCCACATTTGCACTTTCTACTATCTTCCTCAATCTCTTGTTATAACACTGGGAGGCTTTTCTGTTAGTAGAATATCCCAAAAAGATTCCTTCATCACATCTTGCATCAAATTTTTCCGATATCCTCTGTAGACATCTAAAAATGCTTAATGATTGGGGTGCCATACTCTAACAAGTCCGCATGACCTTATTTTAGGGTTTTCACATCTTATTGACATTTCTTCTATGTCGAACACTTGATCTTCATCATTTGTTGACATCTTGTTATTCCTCTGCATTTCTTCCTCTTTCGATTGCGTTTCTTGCATTTTCAATTAGCTCTTGTCAACATCATCATGACTTCAATATTTGTTTGTTATCAATCTCTATCATATCAATTGGACATTGTCAACCCTTCGCCGTGTCGAATTAGGATTTTTGTCCTCAATCTTTATCATTGTCAATCATTTTATCATGTCGATTGAACATCGTCAACCCTTCTTGATGTCGAATTGAGGTTTTTTCCTTGATCTTTGTCATATTCAACCAATCTTCGATCTATTATCAGTCATTTTGGATCATTTTGCATCCTTGTCAATCATCAATTTTTCAATTCCTTATCAATTTGCGATCGATTCAACATTGGTCTTTTGTCATTCAACCTTTATCAAGTCAACCATTTTATCAATCTTTGATTGATTTGTCATTGATCTCAATCAATCATCATTTCTCGTCAATTTGGACCGATTAGTCATTGGTCCTCGTCAATTGGCATCTATCAATTTTATCCTTGGTCAATTATTGATCAATTTGTCATTGATCCTTGTCAACTAGTGTCAACACTTTATCAATTATCAGTTCTCATCAATTAACCATGATCTAATCGACCATATGTCAATTGCATCAATCATTCTAATCTTGTCATGACCTAATCATCATCCTTTCATCTCTAATTTTTCCCTACAGTTTTATGATTTATTCATCTAATCCTATTCATCATTTCCCTTTTAGGTTAAATAAATTTATTTATTTAATCCTAAGTCTCCTCTTGTAACAATTAAATATTCATTTAATTGGCTAATTATTCCCCCCTTTGTGAATTAATTAGTGAATGACAATTTATTAATTAGTTTCACCTTTTTTCCTAATTTCCTAATTTTCCCTCATTTACTAATTTCGTAATTTCTAATTCCCTTTTTTCCACTTATTTTCCTAATTTTCCAATACTAATTTCCCACTAGTTATCCTCTTCTAGTTCCTCCTAGTTTTGTGCTTCATTTTGTCATAAGATGGAAGCACAATTCTCTCATTTGTCATAAGTTTTGCATAGCAATATTTCATAGCTCTTGACATAGAAACTTATCCTCACACTTTGGATGGGAAATTCATCATAATCATGACATATCAGGTGTCATAAGCCTTCCCCTTTTTAATCAATTTTCCATTTTTGAATCAAATTTCTTTTCTCATCCTCTTTCATACTAATTTCATCAGTTCACCAATTTCTCTATAAATTGGTCTCTCTCATCAATCTTTTTCAACCACATCTCAAGTATCCTCATGCTAGCGATTTTGTGATCATTTTTCTTCTATCACACTTGGATTTTGTAGGTGAGATCCACAACACATTTGGAGGAAAAAGAGAAACAATGGAGGTCAATGGAGGCAACATCAATACTTTGGTGTTCATTATCTTTTGATGTTATGCTTTTATTCCTTTATTGAATGTGATAAAATCTATTTTCATTGCAGATTAGGTTTGTGGTTTCCTAATATCATATTGCTTTGATATGTTTTCTATTTTCCTACCTCACATTTCTTGGTTAACTTGATGTGAACACGTAAATCTAACAATTTTGTGCATCTAATATTTGCATGTAGGTTTTATGTGTCGATATGTATTTGCATGCAGGTTTTATGTGTTGATATATATTTGCATGTAGGTTTTATTTGTGGATCTATGCTTGCTTGCAAGTTTTTGGTGCTAATCCATTATTGCATACAAGTTTTTTGAACTATTTTTTTGTTGCATGCAAGTTTTATGTGAGGATATATTATTGCATGTGGGATTCATGGAGTCTAAACAATGATTCATGCATGATTTCTTAACATGCAATCAACAACAATTCTTCACATAGTTTAATTAGGAGGTTTTAATGAACAACAATTTTTCACATATTCTAATTAGGAGGTTTGAATGAACAACAAATTCTTCATATAGCCTAATTAGGAGGTTTGAATGAATCCTACAATTCTCACATAGTCTTAAATAGGATTTGGATCAAAGAACACCAACAAATTTCACATTTCATGCATGAAAAGGGTTTAAAATGAACAACAAATTGCATTTAATACTGGTTTAAATTGATCTAACCCTTTTCAAATTAAGGTGGAATTAACCTCATCTAGTCTTAACTAGGATACAAATGGATCAATGAACATTTCATTTTCTAAAGGTTAAACAATCAATGTTTGTCATGTCTTCATTCATTTTGCTTGTGTGTTTTTACCCTTAGAAGTGGGCATGCCTCCCAGTTTGTCTAGCACTTCGCACAAGCATGGGTGAGAGGTAATGACCCAAAGTGGTGTTAGTCTAAGGCCAAGATCTTCCAAACCACACTAAATAACTATTTTTGCAATGAAAGTTGTAAGAAACGGGTGCTGGAATGGCGTACCAATGATTAAATTCATGAGATATATGCCCACCTGAATGGATTCCCTGACTAAAACCTCTTGAGTTTACCAAAATCCCTCTATTTGTTGACTTAGGCATTGTGATATGTGCATGTTGAAGAAACCTCTCATGTACCCCTTGAATTCAAAGTTTGGTATGCCCATAGAAGTGAGTGTCATGGAGGGGATCCAGTGCTACCAATATTCTAACCATTTGGTTGAATGTGGTATTTTATGGTAAGAGGATTCAATAGATATTGTCCTTGCCAACCTTAGCAAATCTTGTGCAGGTGAATGATTGTTTTCGGTCAAAGTCCAACAAACATTTTGTCTTCTATGTTTGCCAAAAGTTGAATAAAAAACACAAGTGTCACAAAAGTCATTTTCAAGTAAGTCCAAACATTCTCCAAATGAAATTCAAAACAAGGTTCAAACAAAGGTCCAAAATCTTGTCCAAGTATTCATCCAACATTCAAACATGGCTTGTCAAAATATTGGAAATCCTTGTCTCAAAATACATGTCACTTAGGGTTATACTTTGCATAGTCCAAACTTATGTCTTAGGACGTAATCATTACTCTTCATTTTAGTCCATTTCATTTGTAGTTTCCTCATTTTTCACTTAGGTTTAAAATCATTTTCCCTAGGTCTTGCATTGTCATTTTGCATACCCAAATTATGTCCTCACTTAAGTGTCATTTTGCATACCAAAGCTAGGTCCTCATTTAGTTGATATTATCATTATTATATCCAAACTGGGTCTTCCCTTAGGTTAAATTTTGCATAATCATTGTCAATACCTAAAATAGGTCTTCACTTAGGTCATACTAAACAAAATCATACATTTACATTACATCCTTGGTCTCATAGCATTAGGTCATTGGTCCTTAGTTATTTAGTCTCATAACATTAGATCATATCACTGTCCCAAAAGTCATTACATTTCATAGCCTTAGGTCATATAATATAACCCTAAGTCATATCATTAGGTCATAAACATTTTTTGTCCATATCATAACACAAGGTTGCATTTACACCCTTAAGGTCTCTTCATAACTTAGGTCATTATTATATTATACCTTGGGTCCATACCCTAAGTCTTTGTCACAATAATTGTCCTTTTGTGTATAGTTTCAAGATTAGGTTTTGTCAAACTTGAAAATTCAAAACTTGAGATTAAACCCTAAGTTATTGTTAGGGAGTCTTGGCCTTGTCCAACATTTGTTCTTCTTGTCATCAGCATCATTTTGTCAAACCTATCTTAGTATCCAAGCATTTACATGAGACGTTGTCATATTGTCACTTGGTCCTTTGTCCTCTTAAAGTCTAGACTTCATTTAGATTTCCTAAGGGTCATATCTTTTAGGTTTGCATTCTAAAGGTTTGTCAAAAACCTTTTAAAAACCACAAAAACATAGGTTGCACTCTCACCCTAGGTTGCATTGTCATTTTCATTCCCTAAAGGCGCACTTAGTTGCATGTCATTGTCATTTTCATAAAATTCAAAAGTCCAAAAACACAAGTTGCATTGTCAATTAGTTAAGTTGCACTTAGTTGTATTGCATTCCCAAAATCCAAAAATTCAAAAGCATAACTTACATTTTCATTATCCGTAAGTTGCATTAGTTGCATCTATCATCCAAAATCCCCCCCCAAAAATATTGTTTTGCATAGTGACATGCCTATTGAAACAAGGTTCAACACAAGAATCCACATATCAAGCCATGCCTTTTGCAATGGATAATAACCAATTGAGATAGACACAATCCTATCCAACACAACAATGAGACAATATCATACAAATAAACTTCAATTCAAATGTTGTTCCACCTACAAACATGCTACCAGAGTATGGAATCATTGAATTGGGACCACCACCAAATTTTGAACCAACCTTCATACCAATGCAACTAGGACCTAGTAGATCACCCTCAAATCAAACAACAATTCAAAACCAAACCTCAAGTTTGCATCCAAAACATCAAAATCTTAGTTAAAACAAGACCAATCCTAGCCCACGTGTGATTTGGTTAGAGAAAATGACGAGAGAAAATCAAATACCACGAATCATAAGAGAATTAGACTCAGACTCAGAATTAGAATCAAAATTGGAATTTGTGTCGTACCAACCTTCATATTATTATGAGAATCAACCTTCACAAGTAATCTATCCTTCTTACCAGTCCAACTTACACATGGTCCAACACAACCAATGGTGCAATTTAAACAATATATCCAGCCAAACACACAATGTCAACAATTGGCTCAACCAATTGTCAAGTATCAACATCCAATTCAGTCAAAAAATCAATATCAACAATTACAACTAGAAATTCAAAAACAAAAGTTGCAACTCACACTAGGACAAATTTCAAACATGAAAAAATAATTTGGCCAAGTCCCTAATCAAATACCATTCAACCAAAACCAAATTTTAAACATGTCAAACCAACTTAACCAAGTATAAAATCAAAACACCACACCAAATCGATACCAAATCCCTTTCAAAAAATTCCAAAATCAAAATCCAATCATGTCAAAACCTTGCAAGGATTCAAATGTGTCTCCAAAGAAAGGTAGCTCTTTCTTACAACTCTTAAAGAAAATCTTAAGCGATCCTTCTAGGAAAGATAAAAATCATATACCTATGTCTAGCAATGGCTCATCGCCTCATAAGCAAATTAAATCTCCAGTGACATCTATTCCTACACCTTTCAAACATGTGCAAGAGCCTTCCATATAATTCTCGTGAAATGATGCACCCAAGGATGAAATTGCCCAAGGGTTGTCCATAACTGATTTTCAAGTTAATCCAATTCATGATGCAAGTCCCTGCCATGTTTCAAAAATGCTAGATCCAATGCCACCATGTGCTTCATTTCCCATCAAACCTATTTCAAAGGATCCCATTCAAAGCTCTCCCCTCTCATGTCAAAGCAATGATTCCTTTCCAGAAACCCCCATGCATATGCAAATTCCAACCCCATGTCAAGAGGATAATTTAGAGCACCAAGAAATTGTTGGCAAATGGAGGAATTGATTATGTGTTGCATTAATGTTTTGACATTGATGGCAACACCGACTGTTTTGGTTGTTTAGTGGCTTCCGGTAGGTTCTGGGAGAGTGGTTGGTTTATGATATTGATATGGTATGCTCCAGTATGCTTTGGCTTGTGGATTTGGTATTAGATCTGTCATTCATGCTATTCAGATGGGTATCACAATCAGTTGGTTTGGGATTTGATGGCTCAGGAGCTATCATCTGTTCTAGTAAGCCTTTTGGTCACCGGTAAGGGTTCTACTGACAAAGATTTGTTGAAAACCTTTTCATGCATGTGATAAGTGGTGTTGGTGCGGCTTCTAGATGGCTTCTAGGATACTGTTGGTTATCTTGTTTGTGTTCCTATTGATCAATGGTGTTGGATTTGGGTCTAGACCTAATGCTATCTTATTCGGCTAGGTTATGGACTGGTTTATGTAACATGTTGGTGGATGATCCCGATTCATTACCAGTTGGGTTTGTTGATTGGATTATGCTATTTTAGTCTTAGGCCAAATTAGCTGATCATTTGATTGTAGGTTTAAGTTATGAATTTATTGTATTATCTTTTAGGTGGCCGACCTAATTGTTTAGGTCTCGGGTTGGTATAAATATGATGTAAGATCTCTTTGTAGATCATGCGGATTTCATGGGATTATTGTGGTCATAGGTTATGGGATTATCTGTGTGCGAGTAAGGTTGTAATTATATTCAAAGGATTTGGTCAATAATAGGTGATCGAATTGGGTTTGTGAAAGAGGTTTAAGACCTCCAGTATTGAGCTTAACTGGAACTGTACTCAGGCATAGGAGATGTTATTCTTGCAGTTCATTCTTCTTCTGGACTGTAGTCTAGGTTTATTTTGTAGTAAGTGAGGCTCCTTTTATGATGAGCAGTGCGCTCTAGGTTGTTGGCCTTCCTGCATGTGCAGGCCCCTCTTATTGTAATCACATACTTACTGCAAAAGTATTATCTAACTTTGGGTAGGCTTCCCACCATGGTTTTTCCCTTTACCGGGTTTTCTACGTACAAATCTTGGTGTTATCTTTTGTGGATGGTTGGTAAATGTTCGGTGGTTTATATTTGTGCTTAACTGTTATATCTACTATTCCAGTATTTGGTTTATGTATTCTGGTAATAAGGTTTTAATGCTTAAAGTTATATAATTTATTGACAACCGATTTATCCCCCCCTCTTAGTTGTCCTCCAGTTATCTAAGTTGTCTAACAATTGGTATCAGAGCCTGGTCCTCTTTGTAGAGGCTTAACCTCTTGAGGAAGATCCTATGGCATCTAATAGTGCAAGTTCATCAAGTTCATATACTGTTGTTTTCTAGAGAGAAATTCCTAGGCTTGATGGAACAAATTATAGAGTGTGGAAGATTCAGATGGAGACTCATCTGAGATGTCTTGGCAAGGAGATTTGGGAGATCACTGAGAATGGCTATACAACTCATAATCCGACATCTGATAATCCTCCTCTGGAAGGCTTGGATAAGGACATTGAAAATGATTGCAGAGCTAGAGAAGCCCTTTTGTGTGCACTTTATGATCAAAAAATTATGGGACTATCTAACAAATCAACTATGAAGGCTATATGGAATAAATTGGAGACTCTAAATGAAGGTGATCCTATTGTTAAAATTGCTAAACTTGATGGTTACTAGGTGAGATATGAGAACCTGAAGATGGAAGAAGATGAAAGGATTACTGCTTTTATGGAGAGAGTTAATGAGATTGTCATGTGAATTCAGTGTTGTGGTGGATCTCTCAGCAAAGATGAAATAGTTTCGAAAGTATTGAGAGCTTTGCCACCAAATTATAAGATGAAGGCTACTACAATTAATGAGTTGAGAACTATGGAAAACACCTCTATTAATAGGGATACCTTAGTTGGGAAGTTATCTTGTTTTGAGCTTGAGGAATTTGGTCCTTCTATAGTTACAAAATCTGAACCTTCTTTTCATGCATCTACACCATCTACCAACAAGAGTGATTGGAAAGCCTTATATGCTAAGGAACTGGAGGAAATGAAGAAAGAAGATGAAGAGTTTGAGCAACTTGAAGCCCTATTTTCTAGAAAAGTACCTAAAGGTCCTATAGGAAGTAAGTATGAAGGAAAATCACCTTTTAAATGTTTTGCATGTAATAAGATAGGTCATTTTTCTTCTAGATGTCCTGAAAGGAATTCAAGATTTGAGGAAAGAGTTAGAAGTTGTTTTAGGACTAACCATGATTATTAGAACAAGCATAAGTATAGGAGAAAAAAAGACAAATCATGCTACTATGTTAATGAGGAAGGTGACTGATTCTGATGATGAACCGACACAAGATTTAGCTAGTGGATTTGGCAATGAAAAGGAATGGTATTTTTGGCTATTAGGGAAGACGATCTCGTACCTGAAGAAAAGGTGCTTTCTACTAAAATTTAAGACAAGGATGAATGGGTGATAGATAGTGGATGTTCACATCATATGACTCAAGACAAAAGGAAGTTTCTATCTTTGCAAGAATTTGATGGTGGCCTGGTTAGATTTGGAGATGACAAAACATGCATGATCAAGGGAAGAGGAATTATATCACTAGATGGTAAGCATGATAGTGATAATATTTATTATGTTGAAGGTTTAAGGCATAATATTTTGAGTGTAGGATAGTTGGTGGATAAGGGATTTTAGTTACAGTTCAAGGATAGAAAATGCAAGATTATCAATAGATCTAGATTGGAGATTGCAACAGGTACTCAGACTAAAGGTAACATATTTCATTTGAACTCTAGTGAGAAGAAATGTTTGATTTCACAAATTGATGAGAGTTGGCTATGGCATATAAGGTTGTGTCATATGAATTTTGATTGCATTGTAAAGATAAGTTCTAGTACGGTAGTTAGAGATATACCTAAGATTGTGAAGCCCTATAATCCAGTATGTAAGGAATGTCAAATGGGAAAGCAAGTCAGTAACTTGTTTTAAGAGTAAACAAGACAAATCTAATGATGTTCTTGATCTTATTCATACTGATTTGTGTGGTCCTACTAGAATCAAAAGTTTTCAAGGTGATAGATATTTTATGTTAATCATTGATGACTATTCTAGAATGTTGTGGGTTACTTTTCTAAGGGAGAAATGTGAAGCATTTGAAAAATTTAAAATCTTTAAAGCTAAAGTTGAGAAAGAGATAGGATTGAAGATTAAATTATTAAGGTCAGATCAAGGTGGAGAATTCAGTGAATTTAACAACTATTGTGAAAAGAATGGAATAAGGAGACAGTTACCTGCACCCTGAACACCTCAGCAGAATGGAGTTGTGGAACGGAAGAGCAAAACTATCTTGGATGCGGCTAGAATTATGATGATGTAAGCTAATCTACCTCATATCTACTGGTGAGAAGCTATGACCATGACGGTATACACATTCAATGGAGTTCATATCAAGGGAGACATTGATAAGACACCTTATGAGTTATGCTTTGGTCATACACCTACAGTTAAGTATTTCTGAATCTTTGGTAGTAAATTCTATATCAAAAGAGATGATTCCATTAGATTGTTTGATCCTAGATGTGATGAAGGGATATTTCTTAGTTATTCTAATGAAAGCAAATCTTATAGATGTTATAACAAAAGATTGCAGAGAATTGTGGAGAGCACTAATGTCAAGGTGGATGAGAAAAACAAAAATCAAATTAGAACTTATGAGAGGGAATTGACAGTGGAGATGATCATAACTAAACCGGTAGCACCTGCATTGGAACAAAATATTGAATCTGTTACTTGTGTAGTATCAAAAAATTCAATAGTAACTGAAGATCAGAGCAGAGGAATAGAAAGTTGGAAGAATCCTCAATATGTAAGGTTGAATTATTTAGAAGATCAAATCATTGGAGAAAAAAACAAAGGAGTGATTACAAGAAGAAGGTTGGCAACTGATGAGGTATGTTTAATTTCTCAAATTGAACCGACATGAGTAATTGAAGCATGTAAAGATGAAAGTTTGATGAAATCTATGGAAGAGGAATTGGATCAGATAGAAAAGAATACCACATGGACTTTAGTTCCCTAGCCTAAAAATAAGAATGTTATTGGATCTAAATGGGTTCTTAGGAAGAAATTGAATGAAGATGGACAAGTTGTGAGGAATAAAGCTAGATTAGTTTGTAAAGGATATTCTCAGAAGGAAGGAATTGATTATGATGAAACTTTTGCTCCGGTAGCTAGGATTGAAGCTATGAGATTATTTCTTTCTTATGTTGCCCATAAGAACTACAAGGTTTATCAGATGGATGTTAAGTGTCCATTTTTGAATGGAGATCTTGAAGAGGAAGTTTACATTGAGCAACCTAATGGATTTTCACTTTCAGATGACAAAAACATGGTTTTCAAGCTAAGGAAAGCTTTATATGGATTAAAACAAGCCCCCATAGCTTGGTATGCAAGATTGGATAAATATCTTTTGAAGCTTGGTTTCACTAAAGGTAATGTTGACAATAATTTATACTATAAGATCACTGATGATGATATATTGATTATTGAAGTCTTTGTTGATGATATCATTTTTGGAGGTGAAGATAAGTTATGTATGGAATTCTGTGAAAAGATGAAGAATGAATTTGAGATGTCTATGATTGGAGAGATGAAATTTTTCGTAGGTTTGTAGATTACTTATACTGATAGGTATTTTCATCTATCAAAATAAGTATGCTAGAGAGTTGTTGAAGAAATTTGGTATGGAAGATTCTAAACTGGTTGGTACACCTATGGTTACAAGTGAGAAGTTGACTAACAAAGATACATCAACACCAATAAATCCTACAAGTTACAAGTATATGATTAGAGGTTTGTTATATCTGACTCAGATTAGACCAGATATAATGAATGCAGTTTGTATTGTATCAAGATATCAGAGTGATCCTAGAGAGAATCATGAGAGTGCGGTAAAAAGGATTTTTCAGGTATTTGCATGGAACAACTAAACTTGGTTTGTGGTATACTAAAAATGATGACTTTACACAATGTGCATATACAGATGCTGATTGAGCTGGAGATATTGATGACTGGAAGACCACATCCGATGGAGCTTTCTTTCTTGGAAAGAAACTTGTTTCTTGGATCAACAAGAAGCAGTCATGTACATCTTTTTCTACTGCTGAAGCTGAGTATGTTGTTGTTACTACTAAGTGTACACATGTTCTATGGATGAAGCAAATGTTGAAGGATATAAGGGTGGATTGTAATGAACTGGTAGTTATTCACTGTGATAACTCTATTGCTATTGATATATCAAAGAATCTGGTATTTCATTCTAAGATAAAGTACATATCTATCAAGTATAATTTTTTTAAGGAGAAGGTGGAAGCAAATGAAGTCAAACTGGTTTATGTGAACACTAAAGAGCAGATTGCAGATATCTTCACTAAACCTTTACCTAAAGAATCATTTGAGTACTACAGAGATAGATTGGGGATTTCTACCCTTCTGATAGAGACCTGAATGATTTTGAATGGCATCAGTCCGATATGCACTTAGAGAGCTACTATTCATTCCCGATTGATGTGTTGGTGCTACTACTAAGGGGGAGTAGTTAGCTATGTGGTTCAGTGGATTTATGATTTTTGTTTGATGTTCATGTCAGATTTTTGGCATTAATGTCAAAGGGGGAGAGATATATGTGAAAACAAATCTTAGCAGAATACCACTCAAGGGGAGAGATTAGAGCTTAATTGAGATATCATTCAAAAGGGGAGTTTGTTACTTCATTGATATATCATCTTTTGGGAGATTGTTGATTGTCTTCCTTTGGGGGAGACTTGTTTGGCATTTCTTGGCACTTAGGTTTTTTTCACATCTAGTGTTGCCATCAATGCCAAAAGGGGAGATTGTTAGCAAGTGGATGAATTGATTATGTGTTGCATTGATTTTTTGTCATTGATGGCAACACCGACTATTTTGGCTATTTACCGGCTTCTAGTAGGTTCCGGTAGAGTGATTGGTTTATGATATTGATTCGGTATGCTCTGATATGCATTGGCTTGTGGATTTGGTTTTAGATCTATCATTCATGATATATTCAGATGGGTATCATGATCAGTTGGTTTGGGATTTGATGACTGAAGAGCTCTCATCTGTTCTAGTAAGCCTTTTGGTCATTGGTAGGGGTTTTGCCGACAGAGATTTGTTGAAGACCTTTTTATGCACGTGATAAGTGGTGTTGGCACAACTTCTAGATGGCTTTCAAGACATTGTTGGTTATCTTGTTTATGTTCCTATTGATTGGTGGTGTCAGATTTGGGTCTAGACCTACTGCTATCTTATTCCGCTAGGTTATAGACCGGTTTATGTAATGTGTTGGTGGATGATCCCGATGCATTACTAGTTGGTTTTGTTGATTGGATTATGTTGTTTCAGTCTCAAGATGTCTTGATTGATCATTAGATTGCAGGTTTAAGTTATGAATTTTTTGTATTATCTTTTAGGTGGCCAACTTAATTGTTTAGGTCTCAGGTTGGTATACATATGATGTAAGATCTCTTTGTAGATCATGGGGGTTTCATGAGAATATCTGTGTGTGAATAAAGTTGTAATCATATGCAGAGGATTTGGTTGATCATAGGTGATTGAATTGGGTTGGTGAAAAAGGTTTAAGACCTTCGGTACTAAGCTTAACCAGAACTATACTCAGGCATAGGAGATGCTATTCTTGCAGTTCATTCTTCTTCTGGATTGTAGTCTAGATTTATTTTGTAGTCAGTGAGGCTCCTTTTGTGATGAGCAATATGCTCTAGGCTGTTGGCCTTCCTGCATGTGTAGGCCCCTCTTATTGTAATCACATACTTACTGTAGAAGTAATATCTGACTATGGGTAGGCTTCCCATTGTGGTTTTTCCCTTTACCGGGTTTTCTACATACAAATATTCGTGTTATGTTTTGTGGATGGTTGCTAAATATTTTGTGGTTTATATTTATGCTTAACTATTATATCTCCTATTCCAGTATTTGGTTTATGTATTTCGGTAATAAGGTTTTAATGCTTAAAGTTCTAGAATCCATTGAAAATTGATTCATCCCCCCTCTCAATTGTCCTCTGATTATCTAAGTTATCTAACATAAATGAGTCCTAAAATAGATCAAGATCAAGGTATCCTATTCCATCCTATCCCAAATGATCCTCTTCCATTGCATGACCAAAATTTCCTTTTAAGTTCCATTGACAATCCACTCCCTAAGCAAGATCAGGATATCCCAGTCCATCCTATTGCAAATGATCCCCTTCCATTTCATTAACAAAATGTTCTTTCAAATCCCATTGACATTCTAATCCCTAAGAAAGTTCAAAATATCCCCTCCATCCTTTCCGATGATCCCATTGAAAGTCAAGAGTAGAGCACGTTTAAAGAGGAATCCAGTGATCCTCCTTGTTAAGATCAAATTATCCCTTCACTTTCATGTACACCACAATATTCTTTTGTTCCTCCATCTCCATGTCCTAATCCTCCATATACACCCCAAGATCTCATTTAATTTGAGGATCCCATTATTCACCCTATTCCATCCCATTAAGAGCCTATCATTGATCCTGATCCTCCTCATGATTCTAAAATTTTGGCGCAAGATGCTTAAGAATCCCCTATATGCACAATAGGTTCTTTGACTTTGGTCTAGTCTAATCCACTTCATGATCCCATCATCCCCATCATATCTCATCCCCCTCATAATGGACTCGTGTATTCTTCCCAAAGTAAAGAGTATCCTACAGGTTAAAATATTCATAAAGGCAAAGGTGTAGACCTTCACAAGAAAGAACCCCTTCATGTTAAATAAAATCTTAATGGTCTTCGCCTCAATGACATTCCTCAAGACATTTGTATCCCTACAAAACTAAAATCCAAGCATAGGCCTTCCCTTTCATCCCTTCCATTAATTTTAGGTCCTTATATCCCTTCATCCTCTATGCAGGGTCAGAAAAGGCACACATCTTTGAGAACCTTCCATTCATCCAAAATACTTGATGAATACTAAGAGGGGGGGGGGGGGGGTGAATTAGTATGCCAAAAATCTCTACACTTAAACACTTTGCAAGACTAATAGTAAACCGGTAAAATAGTTTAGCAGACAAACCGGTTAACACACATGCAAACCAAATAGCTAATAATGCATTCACCCATAGAAGTAAAAGCACCATAACACAAGAGATTTTGATGTGGAAACCAAAATGGGGAAAACCACGGTGAGATGGAACTCATAAGTAACTATCTGTAGAATAGGAACCAGACCGGTTAAGGTCTTACAATGTTCTTTACTAGAACAAATCCTGTTAGGAATCTCAATCTCTGTTAGGAGATAAGTCCGATTAAAGACTACCTTGCTAGAGGATTTTAGATCCATATATGTGAACCACCTTGTTAGAGGATTTACAAAAGGCTTTTGGGCCTACTTGGTTAGGGGCTATAGACTTGTCAAAGATGTGAGTAATCAACAAGTGTTTGATCTAGCTAGTAGCACAGACTGCTCGGTTAGATCCTTGATAGCTCGTTCCAAATGCATTCCAACATTACTTCAGTATTCTATACATTCATATTCTCTCCAACTCCTTAACCACCTTAAACCCTAGCAATAGCATAAACTTTCGCTATAATCACATCAACAACCTAAAACCCTAGACATGATATCCTTATAAAGGAATTTGATTTCATGTCGGTCCAATAGGATTACATAACAATTTCCTAGGTTCAATGAACCTAGACATACTTGGTACCATGACACAAAAAGCACCGTTTAGGTGTCGGCACCGTCAAACAATCGATGGATGGTAACTCATCACAAAATGCCAGTTGGTAACTCATCACAGAGTATTACCAGTTCATATAAAATGCTGGTTGCCGGTTTGACAAAAATGAAGACTGGTAAAAATGTGTTATGCCACTTTAATCCCTCATACCGCTTGGGATCCATGAACCATTTGGGGTCAACATGTCGCTTCAGACTAGGAAACACATTCTGCAAAACACCAATAGTCTAAAGACTATAATACAACATACCGGTTGGAACAAATATCGGTTGTGCTCTAACTCATACATATAAAGGAGATCTCAATGCAAGTGTGTGTCCATCAATGACAATCACAACATAAACATCAAAAATGCCAACAATCTCCCCCTTTGGCATTGATGGCAACACTTAGGAAAATAAAATTTTGACATCTAAGTGTTTTACAACAAAATCATGCCATTAGAAAAATTGCTCCCCCTAAGCATATACACTATCCCTTTAACAATACAATGTATAACACTTTTGCATATAGAGAATAAACATTGAGATATTCAGAGCATATATCAAAATTTTGATTACCAGATACTTCTCCCAAATAGAATTCTTCTCGCCCTTTGCCAACAATGACAAAGTACAGCTGACCAACCCTATTTTCATTTGATATTAAAATAATAAAAGTTTATGACAATAAGGAATAATACTTGTCAAAAATAGATTTAAAGTCCTGCAAGAATTGTTTCATCGACAAAGACCA
Source organism: Cryptomeria japonica (assembly GCF_030272615.1). Lineage (NCBI taxonomy): Eukaryota > Viridiplantae > Streptophyta > Pinopsida > Cupressales > Cupressaceae > Cryptomeria > Cryptomeria japonica. Next base: position 492,417,302 of record NC_081405.1, on the reverse strand, counting down.
GGACTCAAGTAAGGAGGTGGCTACTTCTTTTTCTATCTGCATCTAGGAGACCTATTCTTCCATGGCATCAATTGTGCTCATCTCCTATGTAATTGTTAAGGCATCCAGATTCAGATAACACTTCTAAAGAATTTGCAATCGTGGGAGTAGAACCAGTTGTAGCTCTTGCAAATCTCTAGACCGGGTGCTAATCTCTTGCTCCATTTTTGCTGACTAGATGTGAAACCAGTGAACGGTTTGCCCATAAGTTGTAAAGGAATCATAAGGTGGCTTGAATGTGCTCATGTAGGACTGCAAGTCTGTTTGAAGCTTTTGCTTCTGAGCTAGCACATTATCATAGAATAGATGGGGTTGGTAGATCTTGCTGAGTAGCAGATTCCCCTCATCTAGAGTGTCCCTTATATCCTTTTATTCTTTCTTCAGTTCAGATCGGAGCTCATTCAACTTCTTCACTAGAGCTATATCAAGATCTTTTTGATGCTCCTTCTTGACATTTGCCTCTGCTGCCTCTTCTAGGCTCTGCACCTGATCATCCACTACTGTGCATAGGAGCTTAAGTTTAGCTAGTGATGAATCAGTGCTGGGAAGATTTGTACCAGGTATCAAACCGGTAAGAGTGTCCATAGCTTCTTGAATTACATCCTACTCCTTCTTCCTTCGAATAATTTCAAGGCGCTCTTGAGAAACCTTGATGCTCTACATTAGCTCAGTTTCACTTGCAGACTGGAGATTGATAGGACTGTTGAGATCATCTAGTTTGGCTTGACTCCCAGTTGCCTTTGGAGTCTCCATCTGGGTGATCTTTTCCACTTCTCCTGCCTTGTCCTCTTCCGCTTTCTTCTTCTTTGCTTCTCTCCTCTTCTCCATTTTTTTCTTCTCTGCTTCTTTCCTTTTCTCCTCTTCTTTATCCTCCTCTTCCTTCTTCCTTTTCTTTGCTTCTCTCCTCTTCTCCTCTTCTTTTTCTTCCTCTTCCTTCTTCTTCTTCTCTGCTTCCTTCCTCTTCTCCTCTTCTTCATCCTTTATCTTCTTCTCTTCTTCATCCTTTTTCTTCTTCTCTTCTCTTCTTCATCCTTTTTCCTCTGCTCGGCCTATTCCTTTGCCACTTCCCATCTGTCCTCGGCTTGCTTAACAACCTGTTTAGCCTGTTGCTCCTGTCTAGTTGCCTCAGATGGTGTTTCTTGAGTAACATCTTCTATGTCCAGGGCATCGACATCAATAGTGTCAACGAGTTCATCAACTAGATTTCCTTCATCATCAAGTACTTCATCTAGTTTAGATATAACCAGTTCTTTCTCAGCTTGCCGGTTGGTTTCAGCCACTCGATGCATCTTAAGAGCTTGTAGAGCATGAGTGTGTGTATCCTTGAGCACTTCCTTACCCTTCCCTTCCAGTAACAGGAGTCTTCTTCTTCTCATGAAGAAAAGACCTTTGTATTTGTTCATTACATCAAACAGTTCTGAATTTGATACATCAGGAAAATGTTCAGCAAAAACTTTTTCTCTCATTTCTTGTTCCTGCTCTATGGCAATGCGCCATTTATTGTCTAAGGATTTATACAAAGAATTCGGTGTTTTAGATCTAATTTATGAAGGTGACCGGTCATTAACACATAAATACTAGATTATTTCCTTTTCAACTACTTCCTTTTCATCATCATTAAAGTCATCAAAATACTCAATTAAATCATGTAGCAATTTTCTCCTAATATTCTTTATTGTTCTTTGACAATGTGTCAAAGGTTTATAGGAGGAGATATCAATATTTACTAGTGCAAATGATGTCAATTCATTCTTTGTATTCTTTCTTGTCTGTCTCGCCTTCTTGGGCTGCTCCTTAGACACAGTTTCCTCTGAGTTCAATGCATTGCTTTTTGTCTTCCTTTTCCGTTTGAAGACTTTAGCTGGTGCTGCTTCCGATTTCTTCTTGGCCAGTGACCGTTTGGTCACTTTTGGACTTATTGTTGTAACCGGTGCTGATGTTGTAGGCACTGCCTTTGCCTTCTTTACTGAAGGTTCTTTTCCTTTCTTTGTAGAGGGTTCCTCGACCGGTGTAACCCTTTCCAGATAGGTTCTGGTCCTCTTTGCCTTAGGGTCAAGAGGTGAGGAAATAAGGGTAGAGGCATACCCTTCCAGCATATCATACATCACCTCATAGCCCATTGGCTCCACTTCTTCCTATTTGGGCTCAACATCCTCCATTATGCATTTATCCACTTGGATGGTGAAACAAATATCATCTTCATATTTCTGATATCCTCATTCTTTGGCTCATTTTCCATCTAAACTCATCAAAATACTTGTTTAGAACATCAGGGTAACTGGTTCCAATTGCTTGAATGCTTTCCTTGATTTGCTTGGTCACCGGTTGGTCAGCAAACCACTGGACATCTCCTACTCCTGGAAAGTAGCCTTGGAAATAGAAGAACAACCCAACCGGTAGTTGTCCAAACTTGAACCTTAGTGCATTATCCTGTTTGATCGGCTTTAGATTCAATAGGAGTTGTCTTTGCATACCAGTGCACAAGTCAAATGATGCATCCTTTTTTATCATCCGATAAGTGACATTTATCGCTGTAGCAGATACAGAGTTAATTCTATTGGCAGAGAATGTTCGGTAGCCTATCACCATGCAGACATACTTAACCAGATCATCCTTGATAGAATTGATTGTCATGCCTCGTGAGTCACTCACTGAACCGATGAGCTTGAACATTTCAGTTTTGCTTACCGTCCTTAGGGCTGGCACTTCCCCTATGTTGTAGAAATTGGTGACTGCATGAATTGCCTGCAGTGTGATATCATGTGTTCTTTCCAGGTACATCTTGTCACCATGGACTCTGCTCATAATGATCCTTATATGATCCTCTATGAAATCCTCGAGGAAGTAAACAACATTGTGGAGCTTCTTCTTCTCCAAAATATTATACTCTGGTTTGATCTTCTTATCCTTCCCACAAAATAAACCTAACTGGGAGTGGATAGCTAGAGACCCTAGGTCTTCAATCTTGCAATCTATGTAGTCAGAAATTCCCTCTTCTACTATCACACCTGCCGGAACTTGTGATAGGGCATTATACTTAGACTTTCATTGAATAAAACTTGTAGACTCAACAAATGCACTAGAATTGGTATGAGATGCAGAAGCCATAATAGAAATTTTAAGAACTCGAGAAATACCTTTTGAAACACGTGAATTTAGGGCTTGCAGATTCTCCTTCACTTCACACTTCGTCGGTTGCTAAATCACTGCTTTATGTTCTCCACTTGATCGTTTGTAGTTTGGATTTGAATCTCCTTCGCGGTTTCTCAATTTCTCAAAATATCAACTCAAATCGCCTTTTCATCGCTCTGCTCTTTGAAAAAAATTTCTTCGCTTGAAAACTGATAGTGAGAAATGATTTGAAAAATGCTTTTAAGCATATTCCTCACCTACCATCATTAATTCTCCTCCATTAGGGCGTAAACCCTAATTTGCCTTTTTACCATTTTCGGTCTTTTGCCAAATGACAGGTATCACATACCGGTTAAGGTCTTTTACTGGTGTAAACCGGGGGCTTGAAACATTTCGCCGTTTGCTCCCCCTAAGCTTTGTTTGAAGCTTAGTTTTTCGGTTCCGTGATTTCCACAATAGGTGCAGAAACTAGTTCCTCTTGTAACACCACTGGTTTCTTCTTCCAGGTTTTCTTCATGTCCGCTTGAATAGTGTCAACATCAATGTTTCCTTCCAGAGTGACTGATATATCATTAGATATGTTATTTTTTGATCTACAGAATCTAGCAATGTGACCCGGTTTGTTGCAGTGATAGCAGATCAATCCAGGTGCTCTCCAAGGTCCATTGTTCATATTTCCATTATTCCTTCTACATGTTGTAGCAGTATGACCATGACCATGACAGACCATACAATTTGCTCTCCATCCGGTTGCCACTTGATAGCCACCGCTTCTTTGCTGATGATTGAAAGCATTAAACCAGTTGTGATTCCGGTTCACAAAAGGTTCAGGACCAGTTCCTTGGGTCCTCTGACGATATCTATCAATGTTGTTCATAACTGACCTGCATTCAGATGCTCTATGCCCATACTTGTTGCATGCATAATAGTTACTATTGAATCTATAGGATCTAGGCTTATCATTTAGGAAATAAGGAAAATTGTTGTAAGCCTTACTCCTACACACATTTGTAGTATGTCCTTCTTTAAGATAGTTGAAGCAAATAGGTTTAAACTTTTGCTTACCTTTATCCTTTGATGTCGGTTGTTTATTTGACATTCCATTATTTGTACCAGAGGTCTCACCTTCCTCATGACTGGAATAACCAAGTCCATTGGTATTCTTAACCAGTTTGATAGATTCAAGCTTTTGCTCTAGCTTGACAGTATTCTTATTGAACTTAGCAAGTATTTCCTTTGACTCAAAGAGTTCTTTGGAAATAGTAGCATTTGTTTCCAACGGGTTTTCATTCTCAAAGATGGCAATGTTCAGTTCTCCTTGCATGTCTTCCTTTTCCACTTTGCTTGCATGGAGCTGAGCAGTTAGGGCACTGATCTCTTGTTTTAGCTTGGAGATCTCATGATCTCTTTCTTTCACTAGATCTTCAGCTTTCCTCTGGTTCTCAAACTCTTGACACATTCAGATAGTTAGTCCTTCCAACTCCTTTCTCAAGTTGGAGTTTGACTCATTCAACTTATTTACTTCTGCAATTAGGGCTTCCATGTCTGCTTCATCTGAAGAACTATTTTTAGATAGCTCCATCAACTTTTCAGCATGTTCTCTCCTTTTTGCTTGAGATGCCTTGTATTTGACCATAAGATCATCATAGGCTTGCTCAGACTGAGTGAGCCAATGTGTAAGTTCCCTTAAAGAGTATTCCCCCATATCTCTTTCCAAGTGGTTAAACTTATAGAAAGGTAGGCTTTGATACCAATTGATGAATACTAAGAAGGGGGGGTGGGTGAATTAGTATGCCAAAAATCTCTGCACTTAAACACTTTGCAAGACTAATAGTAAACCAGTAAAACAGTTTAGCAGACAAACCAGTTAACACATATGCAAACCAAATAGCTAATAATGCATTCACCCATAGATGCAAAAACACCATAACACAAGAGATTTTGACGTGGAAACCCAAATGGGAAAAACCATGGTGAGATGGAACTCACAAGTAACTATCTGCAGAATAGGAACCAGATCGGTTAAGGTCAGACCAGTTAAGGTCTTACAATGTTCTTTACCAGAATAGATCCTATTAGGAATCTCAATCTCTGTTAGGAGATAAGTCTAATTAAAGACTACCTTGTTAGAGGATTTTAGATCCATAGATGTGAACCACCTTGTTAGAGGATTTACAAAAGGCTTTTGGGCCTACCCGGTTAAGGGCTATAGACTTATCAAAGATGTGAGTAATCAACAAGTGTTTGATCTAGCTAGTAGCACAGACTGCTCGATTAGATCCTTGATAGCTCGTTCCTAATGTATTCCAGCATTACTTTAGTCTTCTACACATTCATATTCTCTCCAACTCCTTAACCACCTTAAACCCTAGCAACAACATAAACTTTTGCTATAATCACATCAACAACCTAAAACCCTAAACATGATATCCTTATAAAGGAATCTGATTTCATATCGGTCCAATAGGATTACATAACAATTTCCTAGGTTCAATGAACCTAGACATACTTGGTACCATGACACAAAAAGCACCATTTAGGTGTCGGCACCGTCAAACAATCGGTGGATGGTAACTCATCACAGATTATTACCGGTTCATATAAAATGCCGGTTGCTGGTTTGACAAAAATGAAGATTGGTAAAAATGTGTTATGCCACTTTAATCCCTCATACCGCTTGGGATCCACAAACCGCTTGGGGTCAACATCCCACTTCAGATCGAGAAACACATTCTGTAAAACACCAATAGTCTAAAGACTATAATACAACATACCGGTTGTGCTCTAACTCATACATATAAAGGAGATCTCAATGCAAGTGTGTGTCCATCAATGACAATCACAACATAAACATAAAAAATACCAACAATACCTCCATTTCATTCTATCCATCTACACATTCTCTTCCAAGGAATTTGGATGCCAAGCATAAAGGTCATCAGTCTAACAATCCACACATAGTCAAGGATCAATATGTCTAGTCTAATCGACATGTCAAAACAAAGAAAAATATGATCTACAAAGAAAAAGAAATATACAAAGGCGACAAAAGCCCACTGAGAAAAATAAAAAGTCAAAATCTATATGGGTTCCTAATTCCCTTGTAGATGTAATGTGTTCCAAGGAACCACAAAAGCATGAAAAATTAAAGACAATGTGGATTCCTAAACGGCTCCTTGAAGCACAACAGCCTAAAGAAATATCAAAATTGGCATCCATAATTGCTATTACTCTATCCAAACCTTCCAAATCTATTCCTCCATCACCTCCTTCATTTGTTTTGGGTCCTTATATCCCAAAATCCATAGCCTTTCCTCCATCCAAATCTCAATCTCCAAAATCTATTTTTCCTCCATTAGTCCACCACCCCTCAAGGTGTGTGCCAATGTTGATCTTGCTAGCATTTCTAGCCACTCAAGTCCAATTCTTCCAATACTATATGTATTATTCAACACCTCTTTTCCATCCTTTTGTCCCTCTGATATCATCTTTTGCATAAATCATGGCCTTAGTCCCACATCATTTCCGTGGCATTATCTTGCCAACATCTTTGAGCATACTTTAATAGTCATGGTCCATTTTTCAATGCCACTCTCTAAACAACAAGATGCTTGAGTCCTTACATCCCTTGTCATGTGTCCATTTTCCACTAAAAAGTCAAAAAGTAAAAATTGAAAAAAAAGGAAAAAAAAAGAAAAAAAAAAGAAAAGAAAAGAATAAAAAAAGAAGAAATCATTTGTCCTCTAGTGAAAACTTGGCAAATAGGCACATTGGGCAAGTACCATGATGAAAACCTGGCAAACAAGCATCATGTGTAATCCATGAACATCTTGCATACCATACTTGGGGACATGTTTCATTTATTTTATTCTATCATATCCATTTGCCCTTCATCCTTCATTATCCTATCTTATTCCTATCATATCCTCCATTATCCTATCATCCCTCATGTTTGTATCCCCTTTTCCACCTTAGATCTTGATAAGGCCGAGGGTCTTCATGAACATCATATATCCTATTCGTAGCTTTTAGTCTATCATAGAATTTTGTCTTTCTCCATTGGCTTATTACAACTTTCATCCATATTCCCTAGCTTATTACAACCTTCTATCATTATTTTTTAGCCTATCACAACCTTCTGTCCATATCCCTTATCCATTTTTTGATCTTGCTTATCCTATCCATATCCTGTCACCATCCATACACTCTTTTCCATCCCTCAATCTTGATTTGACATAAGGACGTAAAATGAAAAACATGATTTCAAAACCCTTTTGATGTGTCCCTCATGGCATGTCATTGCTTTACATTTTCATATCCAATCCTTTATCCCATCATGCGATAGCCCTTGGGAATTGAATCTATTTTGTCTCCATCATAAATGGCCTCTATCTTCCCTCTATCCACCAACATTTCAGCAAGCTTGTTTATCCATCTATCATACTCTTTTCCTTTCTAGACACTGGGGCAAAATCATTTTAAAAAAAAAGTCCTGAAAAAATCCCTAAAAGTAAAAAAAAGTCCAGAAAAAATCCAAAAAAAAAAACAAGTCCTGAAAAAATCACTAAATATGGAAAAATGTCTTGAAAAAATCCCTAAAAAATTGCAAATTGTCTTGAAAAAATAAAAAAAATTGTAAAATGTTATGAAAAAAGCACAAAAAAATCACAAAAATTCAAAAACCCTAAAAATTGGAAAACAACAAAAATAAAAAAACAATCGCTTTTGTTTCATTTCGCTAATAAACTATCCCTTTTGTATATAACCAATCATTTTAATTCCATCAATACATTAGCTCTTTTGTACATAGAGATATATTTGAGCAAATGTCAGACAGAAACACATTAAACAGTGTGCTTAAACAAAACACGCATCAATAGATGAATTGTTCAATCAACTAGCCATTCAAATCGATCCAATTGTCATATCAAATAACATCAACCTTATAAATCCTTTATCAACATTATCATGGGTCTTATACAGGGTGTGGTATACTTGAAACCAGACTGTGTCCTGTCTTAGACGGGGTATTGCATTCCCTGAAACCAAACTGCATGATCATCCTTTTATCCCAACACTATCACCTTTTGACAATGAAGATCAGAATGTTTGTTTGAATTTGTGAGTCTTATCTTTTTATTGATTTATCTTTGGCTTTAACTGTGTTCCTATGTTGCTCGATGATGTCACTGAGTGATTTAGAGTGACCGGGATGGCTCATGGTCCTTTCTTATTTTTGTCTTTTGTTTGCAAAGTGTTTCATAAATTTCTGGGGCACATATGTTTTGGGTGTTTGTGGTAAGTACGTTTTCTCTGTGAACGCCGCACATACCTCGGCCCTTAATACATGTAATGTCTCAGGATGTTTTAACTCATTCCTTGTTTTTGATCTATTTGTTTTATGTAAAGGGATCGCATTTTCACCCTAGTCTTCATTGCCATGGAGTGCCACATCCATTTTTCCATATTAAATAAAGGTTCTCACCTACTTTTTGTGCATTTGTGAAAGCAAGTTTTTCTTCACAGCTAACTGTTCTTCGTCTAATTTCCTCTTACTAACATTTCTTTTGTCAATCCTTGAAGTCATCTTGATCTAGTCCCGACATTATTTTTGACAAATTGGCCTCTTTTCTTGATTTTTCCAACCAATTCCTCGAGGGGGCATACATATATCCTAATTGTTATCTGGGGCATATTTCTTGATTGTTCTTTGAAACAACGCTCATAATCGCATTGTCTCAAAGAGGGGAAAAATTTAGGCACCTAAAAATGGTTAATTCTTGTGGCGCCGTACTCTAACATGTCTGCGTGATGTTATTTTAGGGTTTTTGCATCTTATTAACATTTCTTCTATATCACGCACTTGATCTTCATCATTTGTCAACATCTTGTTATTCCTCTACATTTCTTGCTTTTTCGATTGTGTTTCTCAAATTTTCAATTAGGTCTTGTCATCATCATCATGACTTTCAATCTTTGGTCATTATCAATCTTTATCGTATCAATTGGACATTTTCAACCCTTCACCATGTCGAATTAGGATTTTTGTCCTCAATCTTTATTATTGTCAATCATTTTATCATGTCAATTGGACATCATCAACCCTTCTTGATGACTAATTGAGGTGTTGTCCTTGATCTTTGTCATCTTCAACCAATCTTTGATCTATTATCAGTCATTTTGGATCATTTTGTATCCGTGTCAATCATCAATTTGTCAATTCCTTATCAATTTACAGCTGATTTGTCATTGGTCTTTTGTCATCTGACCTTTATCAATCTTTGATCGATTTGTCATCAATTTGAATCAATCATCATTTCTCATCAATTTGGACTGATCAGTCATTGGTCCTTGTCAATTGATGCCTATCAATTTTATCCTTGGTCAATTATTGATCAATTTGTCATTGATCCTTGTCAGCCAATGTCAACACTTTATCAATTATCAGTTCTCATCATTTAACCATGATTGAATCGACTGTATATCAATTGCATCAATTATTCTAATCTTGTCATGACCTAATCAACATCCTTTCATCTCTAATTTTCTCCTATGGTTTTATTATTTATTCATCTAATCCTATTCATCATTTTCCTTTTAGGTTAAATAAATTTATTTATTTAATCCTAAGTCTCCTCTTGTCACAATTAAAAATTCATTTAAATGGCTAATTATTCCCCCCTTTGTGAATTTACTAGTGAATGACAATTTAATAATTAATTTCACCTTTTTTCTTAATTTCCTAATTTTCTCTCATTTACTAATTTCCTAATTTCTGATACCCTTTTTTCCACCTATTTTCCTAATTTTCCAATTCTAATTTCCCACTAATTATCCTCTTCCAGTTGTTCCTATTTTTTTGCTTCGTTTTGTCATAAGATGGAAGCACGATTCTCTCATTCATCATAAGTCTTGAATAGCAACATGTCATAGCTCTTGACATAGAAACTTGTCCTCACACCTTTCATGGGAAATTCATCATAGTTATGACACAAAAGGTGTCATGATCCTTCTCTTTTTGAATCAATTTTCTATTTTTGAATCAAATTTCTTTTCTCATCCTCTTTCATACTAATTTCATGATTTCACTAATTTCTCTATAAATTGGTCCCCCTCATCAATATTTTTCAACCACATCTCAAGTATCCTCACGCTGGCGATTTTGTGATCATTTTGCTTCTATCACACTTGCATTTTGTAGGTGAGATCCACAACACATTTGGGGGAAAAAGAGAAACAATGGAGGTCAATGGAGGCAACATCAACACTTTGGTTTGCATTATCTTTTTATTTTTATGCTTTTATTCCTTTCTTGAATGTGATAGGATCTATTTTCATTGCAATTTAGGTTTGTGGTTGCCTAATATAATATTTCTTTGATATTTTTTGCATTTTCCTACCTCAAATCATCATCTCTTTTGATATGACATTTGCTTCCAAATATTTTGAAATATTTAACTATAGGAACATGACCAAACCATAGTTCATAAGGAGTCAAGTACCAAAATCACCTTTTATATGCACCTGATTGAATGTGTATACAACACTGCTAACAACTTCTCTCCAATAGATATGCAAAACATTTCCTCCAATCATCATAGTTCTAGCAGCATCCAAAACAATTATGTTCTTCCTTTCAACAACTCCATTCCGCTGAGAGATTCTTAGAGCAGATAACTCTCTTGATTCCATGTTCTTCACAAAAGGAATTAAACTCACCAGAGTTAAATTCTCCTCCTCTGTTAGACCTCAGACACTTCAACTTCAATCCCATCTCTGTCTCCACTCTAGCTTTGAATATTTTAAATTTCTCCAATGCTTCATATTTCTCCCTTAGAAAAGTGACCCACATCATTCTAGAATAATCATCAATCAACAACATATATCTCTCACCCCACAAGCTTCTCACCCTAAAAGGTCCACATAAATCAGTATGCACAAGATCTAATAATCCATTAGAGATGTATACATATTGCTCTTGAATGAAATTCTTGTTTGCTTTCCCAATTGACATTCTTTACACACCAGATTAGTAGGCTTCACAATCTTAGGCAGTTCTCTAGCATCTTGAGTAGAAGTTATCTTAATCATGCAATCAAAATTAACATGACACATACTTCTATGCCACAACTGACTCTCACCAATCTGAGCAATCAAGCAAATTTTCTCACCAACATTCAGATGAAAGATATTACCTTTCATCTTAGTTCCTGATGCAATCTCTATACTGGAGTTATTTAAGATCTTAAATTTCCCATTCCTAAATTATAAATCATATCCCTTATTTTGTCTAACACTCAAAAGATTATGCTTGAAACCTTCAACATATAAAATATCATTAGTATTATTCTTACCATCAAGAGAAATAGAACCTCTATGATGGATCACACAAGCTTTGTTGTCTCCAAATCTTACTACACCACCATCATACTTCTCCATATTCACAAATTTACCTTTATCACTTGTCATATGATGTGAACAACCACTATCAATCAGCCATTCATATTTCTCATCAATCTTAGTAGCCAAAGCTTTCTCTTCAACAATATAGCTTGTAGAATTAGCAGATACAAGATCATCTTCCTTGATAGCAATGAATACAAATTCATCTTTTGAATTCTCTTTCCCAAACTCATTATCTATCACATCTTCATCAGTTGCGTAATAACACTTCTTCTAATATCTATACTTCAGGTTAGGCTTGTAAGGCTTATCATACTTTGACAATCTCTCAGCTCTTTCAGGGCACCTAGAAGCAAAATGACCAATTTTATTACATGAAAAACATTTCAAAGGTAACTTCCCTTCATACTTATCAGCTCCCTTAGGAAATCTTATAGCAATAAGTGCTTCAAGATCTTCCTACTCTCTTTCTTGTTCTTCCATCTCTCTCATTTCTCTTTCATATCTAGAAACCCTAGTTGAACTTTCTCCTGGATCATACTTCTTCCTAGATACAATAGCTTTAAATGCAGTCTTAGTTTGCCATGTGATTCACCAAGTTCGCTCAATTCAAAAGCATCAAGCTTACCAACTAGCATATCTCTTGTCATAGTTGTCATAGTTAGGATCTCATCAATAGTAGCAAATTTATGTTTATAAGTAGTAGACAAAGATCTCAACACTATAGCTACAATCTCATCTTATTCACGGAATCCACTGACACACTTGATGTTCAACACAAGATCATTCACTTTAGCCATAAAGGATGAAATAGTATCATCTTCTCCCATTCTCAACTACTCATGATTTCCTTTCAAGCTCTATAATTTAGAAACTTTCACATGTTTATCTCCTTCATACAGGGTTTCAAGTTTCTCCCAAATCTCATGTGGAGTCTGTAGTCCCATTACATTAGTCATCTTTGCATCAGTCAATGCACTCAACAATGCTTCCTTATCTCTTATGTTATGTTTAGCATCTTTGATCTCATCTACAGTAACACAACCATTTGAAGGAACAATGCATGTATTCTTTGTAATCTTCCAATAATCTTCTCCAAGACAATTCAACTGAACTTCTATCCGGTTCTTCCATATAAAGTAATTAGTTCCATCAAATCTTAGACTCTCGTTTTTGAAGAAAACAATTGCTATCCTGGATCTCCCCAAGCGGTCAAGCTCGTTCTAGAGGATCTAGCTCTGATACCAATTGTTGATAGCAGGGCAACAACAATGTAGAAAAATTGTTGGGGGCGGGGGGTGAATCAGTTTTCACCAAAATCAAACAAATTAACCCCAAATTGATATGTGATTAAGAACAAAAAAAGAAAAGATAAAAACCACATCAACAACACACATAGCACATGAATTTTTGACATGGAAAACCTAGTTAAGGGAAAAAACACGGTGGGAACCTACCCACAATATGATGATACTCTACAGTAGTATGTGTAGATATTACAATGAGGAATGCACATGCATTGAGGCAAACTTCCTAGAGCTCACTGCTAAAAAAAAAAAAAGGGCTAAAACCCTAAGGAAGGCTCACTACCTTACAAAGATTGGACACAAATCCAAATTACATGAACTAAAAGAATAAATTCTCCAAATGCCTGGTTACAGTTACGATTAAGCACACTATCTGCACAATAATACTTCTCTACTCTTCTCCACTATCAAAAGATAAATTCACTTGCTTGCACACAAAATACTGTCATAGTTCATAGATCCAACTATATACACTCTTAAACACACAACTTACATGGCTACAATGCATATTTATACAAATCATCAACCTTAACCTTAAGGTCGGGTCAACACATAAGACCTAATTACAAAATTATATCACATGATACATAAATCCATAATCGAACTAATACGATGTTAAAAAGGACATAGCATGGACCCAAATCAAATCCTCGAACACACAACACCACCAAATAATTTCCCAAAATCATCCGCAACATGCTAAACTACCAAATATTTTGCATAACACGAAGAATACCTCCGAACCAATAAATCTTCAATAACATGCACCATGATCAATTTTGACCACCAAAAAACATAGAAAATGATCAAAGAACATTAAAAAGCAATGCGGAATCCACCGCAATAACTGCAACAAGTCGAATAACAAGATTCATCATTATTCCAGCACCGGAGCTCAAGAACACCAACTGACAAACTGAAAGATACACTTGTGAAGTTCCAAATCATGAACCATCCAATCTAAGGACACACATGAACATCCCAAAAACTCTCCAAAATCCACAAGTTAAGATATAATCATTTTGGAGCAATATGGATCAAATACCACAACTCTGAAACATTGAACACTGAAATACCAACCATCACACTAGAGCACATAACTCAATGAAATCACCACATAGCATCATGAAACTCATACTGAATTGACTAGAGATAAGAATCTAAAAACCCATTAATCTGCATCAGCACATCTTCAATAGATCACCCAAATCAACTCTCTACAATACACCAATTCACTACAACACAAGAATATATTGACATTAATGACAACACATTCCAACAACTATAATATCCAAGAAAATGGTAGGGTTGTGGCTATATAGGGGTTTTCCTTGGTCAAACCCCTTGTTTTCGTGATTTCTACCTCCACAAATAGTTGATATTGTAACTGGAAAAGTGTGTTCTCTTCAATCTTAAGTGTATTTAGGATTGTTATGTGCTCAAGTACAAATTGGAGTCCTACTCAAATGTGTTAGATCAAACCCAAAATGATTGTAATAAAAATACTTTAAATCATAATTAGGATGCAAAATTTGAAGCATTGATGTAAATATAAAAACTAATATGATATAGATCTGAAGCTCAATGTAAAAACACCCAATCCCTTAGGAAGAAGTACAACCCAATCATTAGTTGGTGATTCTCTTATTATCATCCAATGTCTCTTGAATCTTCCATGGTTGATGAAGATGTTTAGGAAGACTTGATAAATGATGAATTTGTAGGTGTGCAACTTCACCTAAAATAAACTTTCACTTGATAGGGATCTCCTCTTGAATGCTAGAATAGATCACCAAATGAGGAAAAAAATTTCCTTATATATGAAACCCTAGATTTTAATTTGATTAAAAACCAACCTAGAATTGATATATTTTCACATGGCATTGGATTTGAATTAAATAAGACCACCAAATTATCCTCCCAAAATTCAAGGAAAAAAGAGCGAGACCAGGATGGTAGGTCACCTTGGTCTCGACAATTTTTTTGACTTTTGAGGAATGAAAGATAATGAGGTTCTAATGATAAATCTAGCTCGGCGGCTCAAACTATAATGTATAAATATGTGTGATATTCTTTAAAGGTTGAAATTAGAATAAGATTAGAATAAAATCAAGATAAAATAATAAAAAGGGGCACACCTAAGCTCAAGGGCCCAATTTCATGATATGTGAATTGATAACAAAGGACCTAGGTTTAACTAAATTATTAATTAAATGTCTAAGGAATTCCTATAATACATAATGCAATGAGACACACTAAGGTGAGTGCCAAATAAGTATGAAATTGGAAAACCTAATTAAAGGTGTACAATTTATGATGCTACATTTAGCCCCCTCTTTAGTGGTCATATGACACTACATGCATATGCAAGATAAAGTAGAAAAAAGTAAACATTCATGAAAAAAATATATGTTCATAAATGTTTAATGAATCCCCCACTAGTATTTGTAGTAACATGTTAGGAACCACATTCTACCAAACCACATTGTTAGCTGAAATCATAAAATCTCCTAGAATCCTTACTAAGAGTGATGAAATCCGATAGTAGCTATATGCCCCCATGTTTCATCTTTCTAATTAGGAGGTTGAAATAGGGTATTATTTTTACCACTTTGAATTACGAAATAAAATTGATGAAAAATGCTCGCAACAAGGTTCAATAAAGGACCAAAACTAATAAAAGATCATTTGGTGAGAAAGAGAGTTGAATCACGATTCCAACACAACCAATGATGTAGAAATCAAAGCTCTCTAACTCGAGATATGAAAGATTGTGTAACATAGAAAATTAGGGTTTTGAATAAGAATTACCTTTTAAATAGTGACATGAACATTACTCATTTGTCTTATTCACCTTTTTGTCTTGAAGTGTAGAAGGAGTTCTCATAGAGTAAAGAATGTTGCATCAATGACCAGATGTGTCCACGAGGTTGGAGAACCTGAGGCAATTGATCAATCTTGGAGGACCTTCCAATGGAAAAGGTAGGCTTACCAACCTTACCTTGTTGCTATATTTTCATTTGATTTTTCAATTATCTACTTGTAATTTAACTAGGGAACCCTATATAAGGACATCCAATCAATTCATTGGATGATAACACACATACCCCATCATTCATGCATTTTTCAAGTATTCATCATTAATTATTTTCAAGAATTCAAGGGAGAATTTAATCCCACCATATCTGTCAAGCATCATGGAGAAAATTCACATCAATCCTCATACAAGAATGTGTGTTTGATTAGGTCATTCATTTTCATGTGTTTGTCATATTATTACATCCAAAATTTGTGATCATATCTAAAGAGCATTCCATTATCAATATTCTTATTAATCATTGCAGATTTGAGGTATCTCCTAGAATTCAATTCAATATTTACATTATTATATTTGAAAGTTTAATTCCTAAACTGGAGTTTGACCTAAGGAGAACCACTATTGAAAACCCTTTTCCTTTATTTTTGTTTGTAGGGAGTTGACTCAAGAGCTATGAATTAAGTTTCCAACAGAGTTGGTGATGACAAATAGGTTTAGATTTTGATGGAGAAAAACACGGAGGACCAAGGTGACCTACCAGCTATGTCCTAATAATTATACTTGAGCTTTCAAAAGTGAATCCAATGTGTCTCCTTGAACCAAAAAATATTTGACTTGCCTATCTTTGAAATACAAGACTAGGGTAAACTATCATCTTGGGCCCCACAATTTTGCCCAAACTTTCAAGAGCAAGTTCTAATCTTGTTCTTATACTCAAATCCTTGTTTACAACTCTGTCTGATATCTATAGTAGTCTATTATTATTATTTCACTTCAATTTCCATTCTTTTATCCCAACTTCACAATCTACATCCAATTTCAACTAAAAAAAGGGAGACAAACAAAATAAGTGAATTTAATTAGTATTTCAACCCTTTTTCTAATTGAGTTTTGTCTAGATTTATCGGATTCACCCCCCTTTTTAGTTTAATGGCCCCTTAGGTAAGATTAATGGTTTTATTATCTTAATTATTGAAACCCTAAATTTACCTATTAAAGTGCGGGCTATTGGTCTCTACTAAATTGTGTTCTTGTAATAACACTCTAAGAATGAGATTAGTGGCTAAGAAATTTGAATATTGAGGTCTCTTCAATGTTAAGATCCTAAGATCAGGGGCTTGGTTCCTCAAAATTAGTGATGTCTTATCTCTTTGTGATCTTTCTCCTATTATTTTCTCTCTCTCTTTATCATATTTCTATATTATTGTGAGTATTGTCATAGGCTCATACTCCTACTAAAGTGGGCTAATATTTATTAGGTACCATTACATTAAAAAGGCGGGTAAATCCAATAGATTTAGGCACAATTCAAATAGGAAAAGGGTTTAAATATTGATTAGATTCACTTGTTTTGTTTGTATCCCCTTTTTGAGTTGAAATTGGATGTAGACTATGAAGTTAGCGTAAACCAATGTAAAATTCAAGTAAAATAATAATAACAAACTGCCACATATATTAGACATAGCTAAAGACAAGGATCTGAGCAGAAGAATAAGATCAAAACCTATTCCTGAAAGTTTAAGTAGAATCATCGAGACCAGGATGGTAGGTCATCCTAGTCCTATAACTCTAAGATAGGCAAGTGGTATCTTTCACAAATCAATGAGATGTATTGGATTCACTATCAAAAGCTCAAGTAGAATTCCTAGGATTGGATGGTAGGTTGCCCTAGTCCTTTGCTTTTCACTCCGTCGAAATTTGAATCTATTCATCATTGTCAACTCTATTGGAATCTTCAATCACATCTCCTCAGTCAGCTCCCTGCACATAAAAAGAAAGGAAAAGTGTTGTGGATATGGATTTGTGTTAGGTCAAACCCTGATTTAGGAATTAACCTTGAATGGACTAATGTAAATATTGAAGTAAATGCTAGGAGATATACCTCAAATCTATAATGGTTGATAAGAAGATTGATAATGCAACACTGTTTAGATTTGATCACAAATATTGGATGTAAACACATGACAATGAATGACCTAATCAAACACACATGCTTGCATGAGGATTGATGTGACTTTTCTACATGATTCTTGAAGGATATGGTGGGATGCAAATGTTGTCTTGTATGCTTGCGAATGCTTGATAGATGCATGAATGATGGGGAATGTGTGTGTTATCATCAAATGAATTGATAGGATTTACTTATATAGGGTTTTATAGGTAAATTATCGATTACGCTAAACTCCAATGATCAAGTTGAGCCATAGGGACAAAAATTCATCGGTGAGGGAGAAAGCCCACCCAAATTTTAATTGGGTCCTATTTAAGGGGGACCAGGGAACCACCATGCCCTAGTCCTCCAAAAATAGGACTAATAAATTATAAAATGGGTAGGGTAACTCTAGGATGGGACCACTCAACGGTGTCAACAGATAAAATCAGAGAGAGAAAAATGGGGCCAAAACTAGCTTAAGGGGAATCGAGATAGGACACGCTAAGGTAGGACCACAATCATGAGGTGTGAATTATACAGATTATAATTTATGATTCTACATTTAGTGCCCACTTTAATGGAAATATGAGCCTATGAATATACTCTTGATAAAATAGAAAGATGAGGAAGAGAGAGGAGCAACTAGGAGCTAGATACTACAAAGAAATAAGACATCACTAATTTTGAGGAACCAAGACCCCAATCTTAGGATCTTAACTCACATAGTCACATGCAAGGACATACAAAACAAGGCAAAGACAAAAAATTAAATCAAAGGGAAAACCAAGAAAAAAGACACATAACACAAGGGGTTAGTACTAAAAACAAAAATCTCCAAGTCAACTAGTTGAAGAGACCTCGATAATTAGATGTCTCAACCACTAATCTCATTCTCAGAATGCTATTGCAAGAATAAAAGTGGTCACATGAAAAGAGAAAGAGCATGCATAAAGTGATGAACCATGTTCCAACAAATAGAAAAGTTATGAGGTCATGGGGAGGAGAAAGGAGAGAACATGGACACCATAGGCTAGCAAGTTGTGTTATGCTAGGTGATCCATGAGAAGAAAAGTGAGAGAGATTGTGGAACCCATAGGAGAGCAAGTTGTGTTATGCTAGGTGACCCACAAGAACTTGAATACTCATGAGATAACAAGCTATGTTATGTTGTGTGATTCATGTAGCGAAGGAGAGTCAAAATAGTCTAGCAAGTTATGTTATGCTAGTTTCACTCATCTTGAAAATTTCACACAAGGAGGGTTGAATATTCTAGCAAGTTGTGTTATGCTAGTACGAAATTTAACAAAACTTGCTTCTCATACCTATGGCTTTACACAAGGCTAGAAGTTCTTTAACGTCTGTAGGGTTCACCAACTTTTCTTTAATTTTTACATGCAATATGCATAAGTGTATGGCAATGACCTTTGGAACAACTGCAACAACTATTTAGATGCCTTCCTATATTTCCATTTCCACACAAAACTAGCAATGACAGGGGTCCCTACCAATTTCTATCTTCTTCCCCACCTTTGTTTTATTTCTTTTACTCAACCAAAACTAGTATAAATCAACTGCAATATTTTTAAGATCTTGAGTGGTGTTTGTTTTACTAGTAGCAAACCCTTTGAATCTTCCCACACCAATTTTTTCTCACATAGCTTCAAAATATTACCAAGTTCCATGTTAAGCCTCCTCCATGCATGGCTTCAAACTTCTATTATCACCTGGTCTTTAGGAAAAAACTATATTCTCTAGTTGTTACTACTACTTATGCTTAGCAGATGTTTGCAACACAACACAATCTTTATCACTTTAGTTTCAATTCTAACAATATATATTATCTTATATGCAACCTTCTTCATAAAAAAATTGCAACTATCAAAATTATTTGCATAGTTTCTAATCTATGGGTTTCTACACTACGCTAAACACACCAGCACCTCTCTCCATCAATAATATGCAAGAGATTTTCATTGCGTGGACTTTTATGAATACTGCAAACCATAGATGCATAGTCAAAGATCGGGCAACTTAAATCACACACACTAAGCTTACACTTCTAGGTTTATAAGTGTTAAACATTCAAAGTTGACTGACACAAACCATGCAATAAGAAAACACACAATAAGATCTTCACACAACTTCTTCTACATTTTCCTTCCTCTCGCTCTAATACCATATGATGAAAACTAGAAGATCAAACCACTCCAATAATAAAACAAATATAGAGAGAGATACTATTCAATTGTTTGGAATTATTTTAAAAACCACTGTGAAATATTTGCACAAACGGGTTTGGAGCATTCAAGATCAAAAGACAAACCACAAAGACTACAACTCTGTTTCCCAATCACTGGGAATGTAAATAAAAAAATTAAACAATAAAATTTAGGAGACATGTAATTTCATTTGATTTGTATTAAATGACTAGAAAAAAATACAAAATATAAATTCAAAAATAACTACCAATTTAATCTAAAGGAAACAATTAGGAGCTACATTCAACCACACAAAACATAGAGCTTCTTAGAGATCACTTGGAGCTGCACACTGCTAGGAGCTATCATTGCTCAACTAACAAACTACACAGATACACAGAGGTTGCTATTGTTTACAAAATACTTTGCACAGACTGTTGTCTCTATTCTCTTCTCATTCTTTGGAGTTGCACTTACATTCTAGAGCTACTAAATCTAGAGAACATTCTCCCTTTTTTTCTACTTTTTGTCTTCTCGAAAATCCCCCCCCCCCTCAAATCAAAATTCAATTTAAAACTCAACTACCTCATTAAATTGTATGCAATTGTTGTTCACATCATGAGTTATTGGGATGAAGATCCCAATACAATCTTCCTCTAAGCTATTTGTATTTCAACACTCCTAATAGGTAGGTGGAGTTCATGTGGGGGCTTACTAGTTGTCTCAGAGCAATAAATTACAACACTTCCCCTTTGTCCTGATCCAACAAACAAGATCAATCATGATCCAAATTGACTATGCCCAAATTTCTCCTTAGGTGCTTGAAGTTGTCTCTGCTCGATGTCTTTGTGAAAATGTCTTCTAGTTGCTTCTTAGACCTACAAAAATCCATTCTTATTTCACCATTATCAACTAAACTTGTAATGAAGTGATACCTGATTTCATTTTTTTTTCTTCTTTCATGAAACATAGGGTTTTTTCTCAATGCAATTGATGAAACATTATCACAAAAGATTATTGTTCCATCCTCTTGATCTTCCTTCAAATTTGCCAATATTATTCTAAGCCAAATAGCTTTACATGCTACTGCATTCACTACTATATACTCAGCCTCAACTATTGATAAGGCAATAATGGTTTGCTTCTTAGAAGTCCATGAGATTACACCCAAACCCAAATGAAACACATAGCTCGATGTGGTCTTCCTATCATCTATTCTTCTTGCCCAATCACTATCTATGTAACCAACTAGCCTAAAATAATTTATAACATTATACAAAATTCCATATCCCTTGGTGTTATTTATATACCTCAGGATTATCTTACTCGCTTTCCAATGGGTCTCCTTTGGAGTCTCCATAAATCTGGAAATTAGACTCACTGCATGCTATATCAGGCCTATTTTCTATTAAATACATCAAACTTCCAACCAAACTCATATACTTGGTTAGATCGAAACTGTTTCTACAATATTCCTTGCTCAACTTAAGACCTATGGCTGTTGGTGTTGGTTCAGGCTTGCTACCATGTATTCTAAATCTCTTCAAGATCTCACTAGCATAACTTTCTTGAGAGATAAATATAATATCATGCATAATTTGTTTTACTTCTATGCCTAGAAAATACCTTTTAAGCGACCTAAATCTATCATTTCAAACTCTCTTTTCATGGCCTCTTTAAAATCAACAATGAGGAAATCATTAACATACAAGACAATAATAATAATCTTACCATCAACTATCTTGATGTAAAGAGTGGGCTCACCATCGCTTTTTCCAAAGCCATTGCTCATCAAATATGAGTCAATCTTGATGTACCATGCCTCTAGAGCTTTCTTCATCTCATAAAGAGCCTTCTTTATCCTATACATCTTTCATTTATGACCCAAAACTTCATAACCAGGTGGCTACTCCACATAAACCTCTTCTTTTAACACTCCATTAAGGAAGGTAGACTTCACATCCATTAGAAACGCCTTCCATTTGTGCTAGGTTGCAATAACTATGACCATATAGATGGTCTTCATCCTTGCAAAGAGGGCATAAATCTCATATTCATAGTCTCTCCCAAACTATTGTCTGTACCCCTTGACAACCAATCTTGCCTTATGACACTCTATTCTTCCTTTGGCATTACTTTTGGTCTTATAGACCAAGTTAACCCCAAAAACTTTCTTGTTGGGAGGTAAATCAGCTAACTCCCATGTATCATTCCTCTCTATTGTATATATTTCCTCATCCATGGCCTTAGACCATTTCTCCTCTTTAATAGTATCCTTAAAATAAATTAATTTACTATGAGAAATTAATGCAAAGTTCACATTTTCATCAAAATCTTCTTCATACCTTCCACCTTGGTAGATTTTCCTTAGACTCTTGGTATTCTTTGGCATTAGGGAGGCAAGAGTGGGGTCTAAACTCTCACTACTACTATTTTTCTATTGTGCATACTTTGATCTGTACCATTGGGAGCTTTCAAGAACCAATTCTTGAGCTGTCTCTAGCTGCTTGCTTTTCTACCTATTTCTGTCAAGAGCTATCAAGAGTTGTTAGGAGCTCACTGTACCTGAATTATGAGAGTTATGTGACAGTCTGTTTGACTACCTATCTCCATCAGGAGCTATTGGGATCTATCGGGAGCTATCAAGATCTATCGTAGCATCTTCGTAATCTTCACACTTATCATTATCATCATTGATGGGCACATTTTGTAAGGTGGATGAAGAGGTATCCACTGAGCCATCCCATGATCTACTAATGATGATCTTCTTGGTGATGGGAATCATCCAAAGTTTTCCTCTTCTCCTTTGGCACATGAGCATATGCCACACACCCAAACACTCTTAAGGTTCTCAACCATCCACTTGCACCTAGACCATACCTTTTGTAGAATCTTGTCACTAATTTCCTTTTTTGTACTTCTATTTATTAAATATACTATTGTTTCTATAGCATCTTCCCAATATTCATTTGGGAGTCCTTTTGATTTGAGCATGCTCCTTTCCATCTCAATAATGGTCCTATTCTTCCTCTCAACCACTCCATTTTTCTACAGAGTATAAGTGGTTGTTGGATCCTTGTTCATGCCATTTTTCTTGCAAAAATTCATAAAAGCATTGGAGGTATACTCTCCTCCATGATCTAACCTTAGGACCTTTATGCAATCCCCACTCTCCTTTTCAGCTTGGGCTTTAAAAAGTAAAAACTTATCAAAAAATTCATATTCATGCTTCAAAAAATAAACCCATGTTCTACAACTAAAATAATCAATAAAGGTCATAAAATATTGGCTGCTACCAATATAAATGGTTTGCATGGGGCCAACCAAATCAATATTGACCAGCTCCAATGGTGCTCTTGCCCTTCTAGATTTGCCTCTTTGAAAGGGAAACCTATGTTGCTTACCCAAAATACAAGCCTCACACTTGTTACTGGGCTCTTCTATTCTTAGAAAACCATCTACCATTATTTTCTTGGACAATAAACTCAAACTAGCATAATCCAAGTGTCCATACTTGAGATACCATAGCTTGGAAGGGTCTTGAATGTTGATTTTGAGGGCCTTTAACTATTCTACTATTGTACATGCTTTCTCGGGAGGTGCAACGATGGACTGAGAAGAGAAACACGTCTCTATCTTAAAAAGAAACATCTAGTCTTTGTCATTTGTACTGCTATAACAACTTTCTTACTCCCATCTTTGTCAAAAATGACACATTCACCCTTCTCCGTTAGCATTTTGTATCCATTTTTTATCAACTGTCCAAAACTCATGAGATTATGTTTAATGTTTGGAGAAAAATAAGCATTCTCAATCTCCTTCTTCTCACCTTGCTTGGTGCGGATCATAATAGATCATTTGCCCACAACTAGAACTATTCCATTGTTCTCCATTTTTATCTCAGATTTGACATTTTAATTAAAAAAAATGAACAAAATTTCATTACCACTCATGTGGTTACTGCAACCGTTGTCTAAATACCACACTTCAGGGTTTTCTTCTTCAACAATGTTGCACATGATGAAGGTTGTGGATGGATTATTTTCACCCACATTCACATCAGCCACATTAGTATTTTACTTTAACTGATTACCTTGCTTCTTTCTAGCAATCTCTTTCACAATGCTCAAATTTATGACAATTAAAGAATTCTACATTGCTCTTTTCATACCTTTGATTCAAACTACTATTCTTCTTGCCTTGTTTGGAGTTATTTTGAGAGCTTCTCGTTCCCTCTTGGTTATATGCTCATCCGAAGATATTTTCATTGCCACAACTTCTGCCTCTTGAGCTCTTTCCACCATTTTTTCCTCTCCCCCAACCTCTTGCATTGGCTTGAGATTTGAAAGTTTACTCTTGGGAAGAAGTAGTAGACATATTTAGGTGTTTCTCATTGGTTTGAAGAGAACCCATCAACTCATCAACTATCAATGCTGACAAATCCTTTGCCTCTTGAATAGAAATCACTATTGCATCAAACTTTGAAGGCAAACTTTGAAGGATTTTCTCAATAATCCTCTACTCCTCCATGGTTTCTCCATTTGTCCTCAGGTGGTTCAATAAACAAGAGACTGTTGTTTGAGAATCTGAAATGGACTCATTGTCCTTCATTTGAAGACTCTAAAAATCTCTTCTAAACATTTGGAGCTTCACCAATCTAACTTTATCAATCCCCTTGTAGCTAGTTTGGAGGATTTCCCATGCTTCCTTAGCATAGTTAGCAGTTGCTATTATGGGAAATATCACCTCTGTCAAGACTACTTCAATCAAACTCAATGCACTAGCAACTTTCCTCCTTGTCTTCCTCAATTTGTTCTTCTGATTATTTGAGAGGGCAACCTACTGAGCTAGATCAGTTGTATTCACAAACCCACTGATACAAGGATCGCACAAATCATGTGCAACCATGATGGTCTTCGTCTTCTTGGCCCAAACATCATAATTTTATCCATTAAAAGACAATGGTTTCTTCTAGCTCTTTCCTTCATCTCTAGCCATGTCTCCCACACACAAAACTCAAACACCCAGAAAAAACAAATGCCCTACTCACAAGGGTTTAGTCTCTATAGCTTTGATACCATGTGAAAGATTTGCACAAATGGGTTGCATTCAATCTCAAAAGCCAAACCACAAAGAATGCAACTCTATTTCCCAATCACTGGGAATGCAAAATTTAGGAGACATGCAATTTCATTTTCTTTCTATTAAATGACTGGAAAAAACTACAAAATATAAACTCAGAAATAATTATTAATTTAATCTATAGGTAACGACTAGGAGCTACATTCAACCACACAAAACACATAGCTTCTTAGAGCTCATTACAAACAAATTCTCACTTGGACCTGTACACTTTTAGGAGCTATCACTACTCAATTGACAAACTGCATGCATACACATAGGCTAGTTTTATTTACAAAATACTTTTCTCAGACTACTATCTCCATTCTTTGCTTATTCTCTGGAGCTACACTTACATTCTAGAGCTACTAAATATGGAGAACATTCTCCCTTTTTGTCTACTTGTTGTCTTCTAAAAAATTCCCCCCCAAATTTAAACTTAGAAAAACTCAGCTACCTCATTAACTTCTTTGCAATTGTTGTTCATGTCAAGAGTTGTTGGGATGAAGATTCCAACACAATCTTCCTCTAGGTTGTTTTTGTTGTAGCACTCCTGACAGGTAGGTGGATTTTACGTGGGGGATGACTAGTTGGCTCAAAGCAATAAATTCCAACTACCACATCATTGTCTTTATAAACCCATCATTTCATTCATAATAGCTACTCTAGAGAAAACAACTTCCCATCAAGTAACTCTTAGCAACTAAATGTTTATTCACCTATCTTAAACTAACTATAAAGTAATGTAATACCTTCAACACAAATTATGATGTATTTGAATAGCATTGACTGATATCCAAATTAGAAATGATTCCATAATTACTACGTGTCATAGAACACAAACACAATGCAAGTGTATGCATGATCTAAATGATTTTTAAATTTTTAATGTTTTTATAATGTTTCATGAGTTGCATATTCATGATTAGTTGTTATTTAATTATGAAAAATGAATAAGGTAAGGTACTTGTTAGAACTTTAAATTTTAAAAGGGTGCATTTGAGTGAAATAAATTTAGGTAAATTTTAAATTCAATTTAAAATGATAAAATAATGGAAATAAAATGGGATTGCATGTATGTGTTTTCATAATATTTTATTTGTGAAAATTAAAAAAGGTTGAACATTTATTTGTTTTTGAATTTTGAAATGAAAACAATTAGGAAAAAAAATTTAAAAAAATTGTAAAATAAAAGGAAAATGTTGAGAGGAAAAAATAGGATAAAAGAAAAGGGAAAAGGCATTTTTATTCATTCATTGTTTTTGAGAGAAATTGGTTTTGAAATTGGGAGTGTGATTGTTAGTGCAACTGCATGAGATATGAAGCATTGGGATAGCAATGGGGAAGGAGTCTGCATGGGAGCAATTTTTTTTATCTACTTTTACTTGTTGAAACCTTTGTATGATTATTTGTTTTGACATATTTCCTTTGTTCATTGGTTTTGAATTTGAATAGTTTTTGTATGGTTAGTGAAGTAACAAATCTTCGAGAATTTTAAAGTTAAAATTAAAGTAGCATCTAATTGTTATTTAATTTTTTTAAAAAAAATTATATCCTCATAACGTCAAAAAATTTCAAAAATCCTCGAAAAATGAATTTTATTTCATGAATAATTGTTCTAGACATTTTGATTGAAAGGTTTTTGAAAAAAATAAAATTTGAAAATATTTTAATGGAATTTTTGGGAAATAAATTTGGCTTTTGTGTGAAAATAAACTTGGCAAAATTTGGATTTTTATTGTAGAAAAAACAATTTAGAATGGTAGATTTGATGTCTCCTTTGTGAATTTTTAACTTATGCATTTCATGATGTAAAAAATATTTGAACCAAAATTGTTGCATTGGTTTTTGTGTTGCATTTTTATTTTTGGTGAATGTGATGAACCTACGACATAAGTGATAGAGAGAATTATGAGAGTGGATTCCAAAGTTTACTAAGGCACAAAAGGGATACTAAGGTATATCATTATGAATTCTTGTAATTAATTGGTAACTAATGAAACATGAGAGTTAAAATGAATTAGTTGGCCAAGTCTCGACACCATTACAATGACAATACACCCTCTCTAAGATTTAGTCCTTTTCACCCTGGTGTTGCTTTTATATTTTTCTTCCATTGTTGAGTGTACCTAATGTGAGTTCTTTCGTTACGCCATTGGTGATAATGTTTAATGATGGCTTTTTAATATAGTCCATTAGCGATTGTACTAATGGGAATGCCTTGTTTTGTATAGTTTGTGCACTAAGAATTATCCTAATTTATTTTGTGTGAGTGTATTCTTATGGGATATTTAACCATCTCCAAATATAGTGGAGTTGATTCTTGGATGTCGAGGTTAGGAGGCATGGAAACTATTACAGGGTATCAAAGGATCATCATTGAGTCAAAGATAACTTCAAACTAGAAAAGGTTTCTCATGCCTTATCATAATTTTCTCATATTCTTTTCATAAGATGTAATTTATCTTGGAGTGACATTCTAGTCCTCTTATATTTGTGATATTTATTTTACTAAACCTCCTTGAGTGAATGGATGGTAATTGTATCATGTTTACATGCCTAAACATTAGACTTGAGCACACATATACCTTATATTATTTTAATACTTTCATGCCATTTTTCTTAAAATAAACTTAGGAATCTTCATTTGTGTTTAAAATGAAACTCATTCTTAGAAAAATGGTTTGGTGTTACATATTGTAAGTTATCAATGACTAATAGACGTGTAGTTATCCAATCTAAAGGAATTTCCCTGACGATAAATCTTTCTTAATATGTCAAACTTATCTATTAGTTTAAGAAGCCAAAATAAATGTCTTTAAAAAAAATTGTGGCCCTAGATAAATTGTATTGGAAATAATGATACAAAGAAATAAATCATGCAGGAGATGTAAAGTATTTCAATATAGTAAATTGCATACCTTTGTAATTTCATACTCATTTTAGACTCACTTTGTTGTTTGTGCCTAATTACTAATTCATGTATGGTTGGCCTCAATTTTAATACCATTTCTAGAAGCTTAGTTCAATCCCCTATTTAATGACCTTTGTTTCACCCTAAACTACTAGGACTAGGGCACCCAATACTCATGTCTAAGTAGCTTGGTCCCAAATTAAAAATTTTAATGGCCAACTTTGCAAGTAGTGAGAAAGTTCTCTTTGATGTTGACCTTAACTAAAAATTAAATTTAAAAAGGCATTTGAGTTACATATAAATACAACTCCCTCTCTCACTTGAACATCTATTTAACAACATTTAACATTCTAATTAAGCATTCAATCTACCATATTCAAGAAAATTGAGCACAAGTCTACAATCAAGGATTTAAGCATTCAAGTTTCATCAATCATGATCAAGTTTTAGGGGTTCCTCAATGATGAATAAATGTATTAACCTTAATCAAGAAATATCTATAATTGTGTGAGATTTAAGGTAAGGGTTTCACATCAAATGTAACATTTATCATTTTAAGCATTTTCATTAAGGTTTCAACCTATGTCCTTTTTGCTTAAAGGACAATCTCTCTTTTCATGATTCATTGATGTAGTAGAGGTGGAAAGTTCAACATAAAGTTTGGATTAGGCAAGCCCCTATATAACACAACATCTTTTCCCCCATTTTGTGTGTGCAAGTGTAGATCCAATAGTAGACAAGATTACAAGAGAGAAAAGAAGAAATTGATAGACAATCTTGGACTTCAAACAGGAAGAAACCCATTGACTAAATCACCCTACTCTAGTGACTAACGCTTTTTAATTGATTTTTAGAGTGATGGATATAAATAACCTTTTGATCTAGAATGTAGAATCTTTTATTGATGAAGACACCCTTAGATTGGGATAACCTACACCTCAGAGTACTATATTCTACTCTAGATGTGTAATCTATTGATCCACAAGTTCATTTCTATATCTCATTTCTAGATTTGTGTTATTGTGTTTACTTCCATTTCTATATTTTGTTGTTTACACTAAAATTTATCAATTTCCTATCATTTAACCTAGTTCATTTACATATATTACACAAATAAATAAAAAGAGGAGTCATAAACCTCTTAGTGTTCAACTCTCTTATTAGGACTATAGAAAAACCTAACGTATGATTCCTCAATGATGAATGAAAGTGGAACTTTGAAGTCTTAATTTGTATTTCTAGGCTAAGACAAATATTTTCACCCATTTCATTTTGGTGAACCCATCATATGATTGCATTATTTATAATTTGAATGTTTAGATCTAAGTTTGTTTTCATTAAAATTTTAAATTTATATGTGACTTGTTTCTAATTTTTTTTGCTTATGTAATTAAATTAATTAATTAATCACAATATTGATCTTTCATATTGCTTAATTGGGTGGTCAATTCATCATAATTGTGCTATTTCACAGTGTTTCATAACTTGGTTAATCAATTGCATCTTTGCATATCACTTAATTAATTGGTTAACTGATTGCATCATTGTCATTTCTTTTTAAATTCATCATAAATATTGTAAGATAAAGCAAGGTATTGAACTTGATTAAACCAATTTCCTTATCTTTGCCTTTAATGTTCCTTTATTGCTTTCTAGGAACAATTGTTTTCTTTGGAGCTTATTCTTGTTTATGTTTGTATTTTTAACAATGTCAATAGATAGATTTAAAAACTACTAGCTAATCCTTGTAAATATGTGTGAATGCAATGACAGATTTATTTTGCTGCTTGCACAATTTTGAGTGTGGAATAAAATATTTAATTATTAGTTAAACTCTTGATTAAAATATTTATTTATGTAGTAAATTTATGCAAACTCTAATCCAGTAATATAGTTTACAGTATTTCTAAGTATATGATTGGTTTTAAATATTTTTAATACATATAGTGTATTAATAAGAAATGGTTACATTATATGAATCTAAGATCTAGAGTGAGCTAAATATTCATGTGAGTATAATCTACGACAAATAAACATGATTCAAAGTTAACTTGAATTTATATTGTTCCATTTGTTTTTTTGAACCACCAACACATTGTCATTAGATCCCTTGAACCTTAAAAAATATCCTTGAAACTATTTGGTTTCCTACTTTCGATGGGGGTGTTTCTATTGGTTTTTTGTTCAGTTTGCTTGGTTTGGTGTAGTCTAGTCTTTGAGTTTTGTGGTGTTCAGTTATGAGTTTTGTTCTTTTTTGGTATCTAACACTCTATTTTAGGGCTCTCACTCCTCGTGAGTCCCTGGGTTTCTTTGTTTTAGTGGATATATAATAGTTCGGGTCTCTCCCAATCTATTTTAATCAAATCTATTTGGTTTTCTAATAATCAAGCTTACATTCTAATTATTTTTATTCTTTTCATACTAATTTATAATGGAATCAATGGTTTCTCCCTTCTGGGCCCTAATAGAGATCTTTGATGAAATTCATATCTTTTAATACATGTCTTTATTAAACCTTGTTCTTTGTGAATTTCTACTCAATAACTCATTTAAAAAATTTATGTATATTTCAAATGATAAAAAATCACCAATAATACACCCCCTTTATTATTTTCGTTTGTAATGAAATTATTTCTTGACGATTAATATTTTGAGTTGTTACATTATAAATATTTATCCTGTTCTAAATTATTCTAATTTTTTTAATTTTAATAGTCAATAAATTATAAAAGATGATATATTTGAATCATTAAACTATTAGGATAACCGGTTGACAACTAAGAGGGGGGGGGGGGTGAATCAGTTGTCAACTGATTATAAAAATTTAAGCTCACATAACCTTTTACCGAAATGCATAAACCAAATACAAATACTGGAATAGAAGATGTAACAATTAAGAATAAACATAAATTATAGAATAATTAACCAACCATCCATAGCACATGACACCAACATTTGTACATGGAAAACCTGGTAAAGGGAAAAACTATGGTGGGAAGCCTACCCATAGTCAGATTATACTTTTGCAGTAAGTATATGGCTATAGTAAGAGGGGCCTGCACATGCTGGAAGGCACACTGCCTAGAGAACACTACTCATCACAAAAGGAGCCTCACTGACTACAAATAAATCCAAACTACAATCCGGAAATAAGAATGAACCGTAGGAATAGCATCTCCTATGCCTGAGTACAGTTCTAGTTAAGCTCAATACTGGAGGTCTTAAACCTCTTTTACAAACCCAATTTGATCACCTATGATCAACCAAAACCTTTTCATATGATTAAAACATTATTCGCACATAGATAGTCCTATATCCCATAAGACCTACGATCTACAAAGAGATCTTACATCATATTTATACCAACCCAGGACCTAAACAATTAGGTGGGCCACCTAAAAGATAATATAATAGATCTATTACATAATCTCGCAAACCAATGATAAACCAAGTCAACCTAAGACCGAAACAACATAATCCAAATAATAAATCCAACCGGTGACGCATCGGGGGCATCAAACAACATGTTACACAAACCGGTCCATAACTTAGCAGAATAAGATAGAATAGGTCTGGTTCTAAATGCAAACACCACCAATCAACTAGAACATGAATACGATAACCATCAGCATCCTGATAACCTTCTAGAAGACACACCAGCATCCTGATAACCTCCTAGAAGCCACACCAACACCAATTATCAGATTCATCAAAAGATCTTCTTCAAATCCCTGCCGATAAAACCCTTACCGATGACCAAAAGGCTTACTAGAACAAATGATAGCATCCAGATCATCAAATCCTGAACCAACTAAATGTGATGTTCATCAGGAACACATGACTAACCAATCCAAGCCAGCACCACAAGCTAGACAAAATTAGAGATGGTCTCCAGATCAATATCATAGTCCAACCACTCTACCGAAAGTCGATAGACAACAAAACAACTAGTGTTGACATCAATGACAAAAAAACAATGCAACACATAATCAATTCCTATAAATTGCCAACAATCTCCCCCTTTGGCATTGATAGCAACACTAGATGTGAAAAACATCCAAGTGCCAAGAAAATGCCAAACAAGTCTTCCCTAATGGAAGACATCCAACAAACTCTCCAAGATGATATGACAATGAAGTTCTGAACCAAAAACCAAACTCCTCCTAAGAATGATATCACAGTAAAGCTTTATTTTTCACATATATCTCTCCCCCTTTGACATCAATTCCAGAAATCTAACATAAACATCAAAGAAAAAACATAAAACCTCTGAACCACATAGCTGACTACTCCACCTAAGTAGTAGCATCAACACATCAATCTGGAATGAATGATAGCATTGATAAATGCATATTGGGCTGATGCCAATCAACATCACTCAAGTCTCTACAGGAGGGGCAAAAACTCCCAATCTATCTCTGAGTACTCAAATGATTCCTTAGGAAAAGGTTTAGTGAAGATATCTACAATCTTCTCTTTAGTGTTCACATAAACCAGTCTGACTTCATTTGCTTCCACCTTCTCCTTCAAAAAATTATACTTTATAGAAATGTGCTTAGTCTTAGAATGAAATACCAAATTCTTTGATATATCAGTAGCAGTAGAGTTATCACAGTGAATAAATACCGGATCATTACAATCAACACTTATATCCTTCAACATTTGCTTCATCCATAAAACTTGTGTACAGTTAGTAGCAACAACAACATACTCAAATTCAATTGTAGATAAAGAAGTACATGATTGCTTCTTGCTGATCCATGAAACAAGTTTCTTTCCAAGAAAGAAAGCTCTATTGGATGTGCTCTTCCGATCATCAACATATCCAACCCAATCAGCATCTGTATATGCACATAGTGTAAAGTCATCATCTTTAGGATACCATAAACCATACTCACTTGTTCCTTGCAAATACCTAAAAATACTTTCACCGCACACTCATGATTCTCTCTAGGATCACTCTGATATCTTGATACAGTACAAACAACGTTCATTATATCTGGTCTAGTCTGAGTCAGATATAACAAACCTCCAATCATATATTTGTACCTTGTAGGATTTACCAGAGCTGATACATCTTTCTTTGTCAATTTCTCACTTGTAACCATAGGGGTACCAATCGGTTTAGAATTTTCCATACCAAATTTCTTCAACAACTCTCTAACATACTTAGTGTGACAAATGAAAATACCTTTATCATTCTGATTAATTTGCAAACCTAAGAAAAATTTCATGTCCCCAATCATAGACATCTCAAATTTATTCTTCATATTTTCAGAGAATTCCATACATAATTTATCCTCACCTCCAAAAATGATAGATCATGAACAAATACTTCAACAATCAATATGTCATCCTCAGTGATCTTATAATATAATTTATTGTCAGCATTACCTTTAGTGAAACCAAGCTTCAAAAGATATTTGTCCAATCTTGCATACCAAGCTCTAGGGGCTTGTTTCAATCCATATAATGCTTTCTTTAACCTGCAAACCATGTTTTTATCATTTGAAAGTGAAAAACTATCAGGTTGCTCGATATAAACTTCCTCTTCAAGATCCCCTTTCAAAAATGCACATTTAACATCCATATGATAAACCTTGTATTTCATATGGGCAACATAAGCTAGAAATAATCTCACAACTTCAATCCTAGCTACTAGAGCAAAAAGTCTTATTATAATCAATTCATTCCTTCTGAGAATATCCTTTACATACCAATGTAGCCTTATTTCTCACAACTTGTCCATCCTCATTCAATTTGTTCCTAAAAAACCATTTAGTTTGAATAACATTCTTATTTTTAGGCCAAGGAACTAAAGTCCATGTGTTGTTCTTTTCAATCTGATCTAATTCCTCTTCCATAGCTTTCATCCAACATTCATCTATACAAGCTTCAATAACCGATGCTAATTCAACTTGAGAAATTAAACATACATCATCAGTTGCCAACCTTCTTCTTTTCATTACTCTTTTGTTCTTGTCTTCAATGATCTGATCTTCTAAATGATTTAACCTTACATACCGAGGAGTCTTCTGACATTTTGTTTCCCTGCTTTGATCTTCAGTCGCTGTTGAATTTTTTGATACTGCTAGAGTAACTGGTTCAACATTCTGTTCTGGTACAGGTGCTACCCATTCAGTTATGATCATCTCCACTTTAGGTTCTCTCTCATAAGTTCTGATTTGACCTTTGTACAACTCATCCACCTTGACATTAGCACTCTCCACAATTCTTAGTAGTATTTTGTTATAACATCTATATACTTTGCTTTCATTAGAATAACTAAAAAATATGCCTTCATCACATCTAGGATCAAAATTTCCAATGAAATCATCTCTTTGGATATATCATTTACTACCAAAGATTCTAAAATACTTAACTGAAGGTGTATGACCAAACCATAAGTCATAAGGTGTCTTCCCGGTGTCTCCTTTGATATGAACTCTATTCAATATGTATACCACCATGCTCACAACTTCTCTCCAATAGATATGAGGCAGATTAGCATCCATCATCATAGTTTTGGCCACATCCAAGATAGTTGTGTTCTTTCTTTCCACAACACCATTCTGCTAAGGTGTCCGAGGGGCAGATAATTATATCCTTATCCCATGCTTCTCATAATAACTATTAAATTTATCAGATGTGAATTCACCACCCTGATCTAACCTTAAGAATTTAATCTTCAATCCTGACTCTATCTCAACTTTATCTTTAAAGATCTTAAAATTTTCAAAAGCTTCAGATTTTCCTTTAGAAAAGTAACCCACATCATTCTAGAATAGTCATTAATGATTAGCATAAAATATCTATCACCCTAAAGACTCTTTATTCTAGTAGGACCACATAAATCAGTATGAATCAGATCAAGAAAATCATTAGATTTATCTTGAATACTCTTGAAATAAGTTATGACCTGCTTTCCCAATTCACATTCCTTACATATCGGATTATAGGGCTTCACAATGTTAGGTATATCTCTAACAACCTTAGTTGAATTGATATTTACAATGCAATAAAAATTCACATGACACAACCTCTTATGCCATATCCAGCTCTCATCAATTTGTGCAATCAAACATGTCTTATCACCGGAGTTCAAATGAAAGATGTTACCTTTAGTGTATGTACTGGTTGCAATGTCCAATCCAGATCTGTTAATGATTTTTCATTTTCCATCCTTGAACTGTAATTGAAATCCCTTATCCACCAATTGTCCTACACTCAAAAGATTATGCCTTAAACCTTCAACATAATAAACATTATCAGTATTATTCTTACCATCCAATGATATAGTTCCTCTTCCTTTGATCATGCATGCTTTGCCATCTCCAAATCTAACCAGTCCACCATCAAATTCTTGCAAAGATAAAAACTTCCTTTTATCTCTAGTCATATGATGTGAACAACCACTGTTTATCACCCATTCATCCTTGTCTTCAATTTTAGTAGCAAGGGCCTTTTCCTCATTTTGAATAACAAGTACCGGATCATCTTCCTTAATAGCGAAAAATACCCATTCCTTAAAATTACCGGATCCACTAGCCGAATCTTGTGTCGGTTCATGATCAAAATTAGTCACACCTTCCTCATCCACATAGTAACATGATTTTTCTTTGTTTCTCCTATACTTATGCTTGTTCTGATAATCACGGTTAGGCCTAAAAGATCTTCTATCTTTCTCTTCAAATCTTGAATTCCTCTCTGGACATCTAGATTCAAAATGACCTATCTTATTACATGCAAAATATTTAAAGTGTGGTTTTCCTTCATACTTACTTCCAACAGGACCTTTAGGTACTCTTCTAGTAAATAGGGCTTCCAATTGCTCAAACTGTTCATCTTCTTTCTTCATTTCATCATGTTCCTTTGCATATACATTTTTACAATCACTCTTGCCAGTTGATGATGTAGGTGCATGAAAAGAAGATTCAGTCTTTGCAGCTCCTTGAGGACCAAATTTTTCAAGCTCAAAAGAAGACAAATTTCCAACCAAAGTATCCTGGTTAATAGAAGTGTTAGCAATTGTTCTCAGCTGATTAATTGTAGTAGCCTCCATCTTGTAATTTGGTGGCAAAGCTCTCAAAAATTTAGAAACAACCTCATCTTTGCTCAAAGATCCACCACAACACTGAATTCCCATAACAATTTTATTAACTCTTTCCATGAAAGCAGTAATCCTATCATCTTCTTCCATATTCAGGTTCTCATACCTTACCTGGTAACCATCAAGTTTAGTAATTTTAATAGTAGAGTCACCATCATTCAAAGTTTTCAACTTATCCCATATAGCCTTCGCATTAGATTGATCGGTTAATGCCATAATTTTCTGATCAGACAGTGCACTCAAGAGTGCTTCTCTAGCTCTACAATCATTTTCAATGTGCTTATCCAGCTTGCCGGAGAAGAATTGCCAGATGTTGGATTATGAGGAGTATAGCCTTTCTCTGTGATCTCCCAAATTTCTTTCCCAATACATCTCAAATGAGTCTCCAACTGAATCTTCCATACTTCATAATTTTTCAAATCAAGGTTAAGGGTTTCTCTCTAGAAAATAGATGTAGTTAAATTATTAGTTTCCATAGGATCTTCCTCTAGTGGTTAAGCTTATGCAAAAGAGGACCAGGCTCTGATACCAATTATTAGGATAACTAGTGGACAAATGAGAGGGGTGCAGGGGGGGGGGGTGAATCAGTTGTCAACAAATTATTAAACTTTAAACTCACATATCCTTCTACAAGAACGAATAAACCAAATACTAGAATAACAAATGTAATAGTTAAGCATAAACATAAATTACAAAATAATTAACCAACCATCCATAACACATGACACCAAGATTTGTATGTGGAAAACCTAGTAAAGGGAGAAACCATGGTGGGAAGCCTACCCACAGTCAGATAATACTTCTGCAGTAAGTATGTGATTACAATAAGAGGGGCTTGCATATGTAGGAAGGCACACTACCTAGAGCACACTGCTCATCACAAAAGGAGCCTCACTGACTACGAAGAAATCCAGACTACAATCTGGAAATAAGAATGAACCGTAAGAATAACATCTCCTATGTCTAAGTACAGTTCCAATTAAGCTCAATACCTGAGGTCTTAAACCTCTTTCACAAACCCAATTCGATCACCTATGATCAACCAAAACATCTGCATATGATTACAACATTATTCACACATAGATAATCCTATATCCTATAAGACCCATGATCTACAAAGAGATCTTACATCATATTTATACCAACCTAGGACCTAAATAATTAGGTCGGCCACCTAAAAGATAATACAATAGATCTGTTACATAATCCCACAAACCAATGATAAACCATGTCGGCCTAAGACCGAAACAACATAATCCAAACAATAAATCCAACTGGTGACACATCGGAAGCATCAACCAACACGTTACACAAACTGGTCCATAACCTAGTAGAATAAGATAGAATAGGTTTGGTCCTAAATGCAAACACCACCGATCAACTGGAACATGAACACAATAACCATCAACATCCTGATAACCTTCTAGAAGACGCACCAACACCACTTATTGGATTCATCAAAATATCTTCATCAAAGCATTGTCGGTAAAACGCTTACCGATGACCAAAAGGCTTACTAGAACAAATGATAGCATCCGGATCATCAAATCTCGAACCAATTGAATGTGATACGCATCAAGAACACATGAATAACCAATCCAAGCCAATACTGCAAGCTGGACCAATTCAGAGAATACTGGAGATGGTCTCCAGATCAATATCATAGTCCAACCACTACCAAAAGCCGGTAGACAACAAAACATCTAGTGTTGACATCAATGACAAAAGATCAATGCAACACATAATCAATTCCTCCAAATTGCCAACATAAACTTCTTCCTTTATCAAAGAAAAATGTGTACACCATGCATTAAAGAATTAATATTTATAAAAGTTCAACATAAGATATTAAAATTAAAATCCTATTCAAATTTTTAAAATTACTAATCATTTAAATAAAAAATTCAATGTTAGTCTTGTAGTTAAATTTGAACATATTATTCATAAAGTACATAGAACTCTAGGTGTTTATAGATGGGCAAGAATTAATAGACATCAATAAACATTAAATATGTTTATAAAATAGTGAGAAATATTTCATTATAAGACTTATTAAAAAGCATATACTTATTTTATTTTTTTTGGCAAGGTGGCAATACCACTTGATATATTTTATTATTAATATATAATTTTTACAATATATTTAAAAACTGGTTCAAACTGAGCTCCCAGAGAAAAGAACTGGCAAGAAAAACTCTGGTCATTGCTCATCAACATGACTATAGAAGATAAGTAGTGAACAATCCTCTAGCCGGAGTTAGTTACAAAATAGAAATCAGCAAAGGAGCATGCAGACTCATTTACAAATAGCAGCATGCAAGCTCATTTTACAGAATAGAAGCATGAACATCTTTTGAATATTTTTACTATTTCAATTTATAATAAAAAATAAATTAACTACTCTTTATTGCAAGAGGATTCAAAGCTTACAATCTTTAATTATAATACATCAAGTTCAAAAGCCTTGTTTAATACATATGGATATCAACAACTTTGATCAATCTTATTTCAAATAACCTAAAAAATCAACATACAAATAAAATTTAATGTTAATGTATTTATTCAACAATCACTTAATTTAAATTCAAAGCATGTTTCACCATCTCCTCAAGCTCTTTCCTCTTATTAATCTCCAATCGTTCACCCTGTATCATGAATAGTAAACTTTTTTGTCAATTTCATTAATCAATTTTATTGAATTGATACTAACAAGACAAATTTCGTTGGCCCAAGAATAATTAACAGTGTCACCAATTTCATCAGTTAAATATATTCAATTAATAATAAAAAGAGAAATTTGGCTCTCATATAATAAGAATAAACAATATTATGAATTTCATTAATCAAAATTATTCAATTAATACTAACCAGACAAGTTTGGTTCTCCCTAGATCATCAATAATAAACAATGTTATGAATTCCATTAATCAAAGTTATTCAATTAATACTAACAAGACAAGTTTGTGGGCAAGCTATAACCTCTGTTTTGGAGCGAATTGTGACCTCAATTGCCTGCTTAGCTGCATCTATCTCCCACGATTGTATTCTCACCACCTCCACCTCCAATTTTATTTCTCTCAAGCACTTCACCACCCTAGCAATGGCGTCCATGTGAGTAGAAGTAGATGATTTTTTCAGGATAACTTGAATGATTGTCTCTTCTAAAATTCTGCTCTCCTCAATCGCTACAACAACTTCTTCACAATCAAAAGCCATCAATGCATTTCTTCCTAAATCTGCTCTTATATTATGGCTAATCACATTACTTAGCTTGTCATTTTGTTGCTCAAGCTCTCCAATGAGAAGAATTTTCTGATTCAGCTCCATCATCGCATTCGACAATGTGGAAATTTTATCAACTTTCTACATACATGAAAAAAGCATTTTTTTTAATTAAAATACAAATGAAGCCTATCGATATTAGAATGGATTTTTGCACATGAATTTCATATTCAGAATGATAAAAACTCTCACGTCACACAATTAAATCCAAAAACAAGAAGTCCCATGTATCAGTTGAAATTGATTTTTATAATGGGTAAAGTACGAAGAGTCTACCTTGGAATTGTGAGGAAGAATAGAACGTAAATCCATAAATAGCTGGCTAAGCTTGCTTCTTCTCTTGCGCTCAGAAATCCTATGAGTAAAAGCATATGCTTCTTCTACCACACCTTCATCCACTTCCCAATTCGACCTGTTTTTGCTACTCTTATACATTCTACTTAGAAAATCGAAGCATTTCTTGATTGATTTCTGATTGATTTTAGATGCCGAATTCAATTGGTCTCCCACGGTAGAGCATTCCTCATACTTCCTGAATGCACTTTTTCCTTTCAATGCAATTTGTGCATGGAGTGGGTCATCAAATACAAGACTAGAGGAGCTTGAAATTTGAGGAATTTCCATGGCTTGATGGCACAACTCGTCAAAAGCTGGAGGAATATGAGATTGTTCAGGTAGCAGCCAAGGAGCAATGAATTCACCATTCCAAAGATTGTTTGTACTAACTAAATCTTCCCCTTCAAGGCCTGGAAAATTGTGCATGGCCGAATAGTCTACACCTTCAAAGATTGGTGGGGATATTTGGAAAATATCATCGCCTATCAAACTAGATGGGCTATCAAAGATCTTTCCAGAATCAGGCTCCATGTTGGTAATGAGTACACAGTTATTTCCCTGGTTTTAAAGGACCATGTGTAGATTTGGAGGAGGGAAGATTCTCCGTGTGGGTCCTCTTCTTTGAAAATTTCAAAACAAACGACGTGGATGGCTAGTTCAGAGCCAAGTGTTTAAAGGGTCAAAGAGAGTGCCAAATAAATCAAATGACATTGAGCCCACCGTCTGGGAATGTGTGGCGGTGAGTATAAAAGACGACGGAATTGACTGAGACTGGCGACTATAGGGGGAAGAAATGTCGTTCTTTGATAACACGTGTGAATAAAATTAATGTGTCGCATTTCTACTAGCAGCTTACAAGTCAAATCAATGATAAGATTTTTTTAGTTGAGGTTTGAATGTTCTCAATTGAAGCTTCAACAGTCATTGGGTTGAAATGCTATTCAAAAAAGGTTGAAAGTATGGATAAGTATGATTGAGATTTTTTTAGTTGAGGTTCGTATGTTCTTAATTGAAGCTTCAGCAGTCACTCATTTGTTATGCTATTCAAAAAAGGTTGAAAGTATGGATAAGCACGGTTGGTCCAGAATCATTGTTGAAGGGGAGCCAAGTCATAGGAAAAAGACTTGGAAGAAACAAAATAGCAAGTGGATGAACAAGTGGGACATAAATCTGCTTGAATGTCCTAACACTAAAGAGGAGATAAAAGAGTGGGTGTCAAAAAAAAATCCAAGAATGCCATGTGGATAAAACTGCTAGGCAGAAAAAAAAGCACACTATAATATTTCATATCACTTAGTTAATTGGTTAACTAATTGCATCATTGTCATTTCATTTTACATTCACAATAAATCTTGTAAGATAAATCAA
This sequence comes from Cryptomeria japonica, assembly GCF_030272615.1. Classification (NCBI taxonomy): domain Eukaryota; kingdom Viridiplantae; phylum Streptophyta; class Pinopsida; order Cupressales; family Cupressaceae; genus Cryptomeria; species Cryptomeria japonica. Next base: position 492,376,122 of record NC_081405.1, on the reverse strand, counting down.
GTCATTGAAAGAATGAACCAATTTCGTTACCTTTTCCTTTAGTGATCATTTCTAGGAGTAATTGTTTGTTTCAGAGCTCATTCTTGCTTATGTTTATATTTTTTACCATGTCAATAGATATCGGTATTTAAATTGGATTTAAAAATTACTAGCCAATCTTTATAAATATGTGTGAATGGAATGAAAGATTTAGTTAACTTAGAAAATTTTGAGTGTGGAATAAAATATATAATTATTTGTTAAACTTGATTAAAATATTTATTTATGGAGTAAATTTATGCAAATTCCAATCCAGTGATATAGTGTAGAGTACTTTTTACTGTTGGTTGGTTTTAAATATTGTTGATAATTATAGTGTGTGATAAGAAATCATTACATAGTACGAATCTAGGATCCAAAGTTAGCTAAATATTTAGTTGACTATAATCTACAAAAAAAAAAAAATTCAAATATAACTTGAATTTCCATAATTCCATTTTTTTTTGGAACCACCAACACATTGTCAATTAGATCCCTTGAACCTTAAAAAATTGTCCCTAAAACTATTTGGTTTTTTAAATTCAAGTTTCCATTATGGTCACGTATAGTCTTTTTATAGTGATTTAAAATGGAATCAATGGTTCTCCCTTCTAGTCCCTAACAAAGATATTTGATGAAATTTATATCTGTCAATACATGTCTTCACTAAACCTTGTTCTTTGTGAATTTATAGTCAACAACTCATTTTTGAACATTTACATATACTCAAATGATACAAATACAACAATATTACACACCCTTTATATTAATTTTTTATCTAATGAAATTAATTCTTTGATGATTAATACTTTGTGGTTACATTATAGATATTTGACCTCTTAGAAATTATTCTAAGATTTTTTATTTCAATACTCAATAAATAATGAAAAATAATATATTTGAATCATTAGACTTCTTCCTCTATCAAAGAGAAGGTGTACACCCCACATTAAAGAATTAACCTTTATAATATGTTCAACATAAGATATTAAAATTACAATAATATTCATTTTTTTTAATATTAAAAAAATGAATATTATTGTAATTAGAAAAAGTCCGCAAAAAGTTCTTCATATCATCCATTTTGACTACCAGAGTGTTTGAAGCTACAATATTACTTTGTTGTGCATTAAGGTACACATACATAGATTGGGGAGGTACAAATAAACTAGGAAGAGTTTGATCTTGTGTCGGGGCTAATAATTCAAGGAATATAGGCACAAGTGGTCTAGGTGGAAGCTTTCTAGCATCAATTAAGTTATGTTCAACTCAAACTGCAAATCATTTTAATAAAAAATTAAATGTTAGTCTTGTAGTTAAAGTTTGAGAATATTATTCAAAAAGTACATAGAACTTTAGGTGTTTATAGAATTTTTCATTGGAAGACTTTCTAAAACGTATATACTTATTAACAAACATCCTTTAAATATTTTTACTATTTCAAATTACAATAAACAATAAATTAACTACTCTTAATTGCAAGGGAGTTGCTAGGAATCACAATGGTAAGATTGTCTTAGCGGTGGCACTCCCTTTGGGCACCTAGACAAACCACTATGTTGAGGCTCACACAGATTAAATTGGGTTATAGATGGCGGGTAGACAAGGGTTTAACCATGTTTGGTTGGAAAGTGACTCGATGAACATAATCAACTGCATTAACAAACACCAGGAGCCAAGATGGACAATCAGGCATTTGATCGAGTATTGTCATATCATGATTGCCAACCTGGAGGACTTTAAAGCTTCACACACGTATCGGGAAGGGAATGCCCCCACCGATTATATGAAAAATATTGGGGTGGATTATGTGGAGGCTAAATGGTGGACGAAAATGGAAAGTTTCTCATCGAACTTGTGCGAGCTGTCTAGAAGGGACGTCAAATTAAGTGGCCACTCATTACTAATTCATAATGACTGAAAGACGCCAGGATAAATTTTTTTGGTGGAAGGTTTTCTCGACTGCCAATTCTTGCTATTCTAGATGCTTCGCTTGTTTCTAGGTTGGTATGTTGTTGTGTGGTCTGGGTGTGCTTTCCGATTTTATCAGAATTGTGCATTTCATGGGAGGTGATAAGAACAAGATAGAACCCACCTCTTTTGAAAATTGGAAAAGGAACTCTTCGGTTTGGAATGGGATTTTGGACAAAGGATTGGTGTCATATATTGAAAGGTTGAAGGGGTATTCGTCGAATGCCATTGAAGAATTTGTGAATGGATGGGATAATGGTATCCTTAAGGTCTACAACACAAAATTTAGGATTGATGAAGACTTTATTGGTGAAATTACAGGCTTGCAAATGGAGGGAAGGAAGATCTATAGAGAGAGGAAATTTGCAAATGAAGCTATATCCACCTTCTTTGACAAGATGAAGGAGTGGAATAGGGTTAAGAGGATGGCTGATGGTGGCTACAATCAAAAGGATCTTTAGATGCCCTGGGCTGATGTGGCGGAAGAGATCATGCAATACATTACTCTTGATGGTCAGTATGCGAGCATTTTTTCCTATCGCTTTGTCATTTTGAATCACTTCAGATATGATAGGAAAATCTCCTCCCTTTTTTATCTTTTGTCTTCCTTAAAGCATAGTCTGGAGAAACATACTGAGAATGTGGACAACCCGGTCCTCCTTGAGGGCCTTATTCATCTCATTATGAATTATACTAAGGCCCATGAAGTCAACTCATCCCATGTTTTTGAATACCCATGTTTCTTCTTCCAAACTAGAGGTCCAGGTAGTTTATGATACAAATTTAGAAGGGGAAAATAGTGGGCTTGTTAGGGATTGGTAGGATCAAGACTTGTCTGATGATCCCGAGTATTGTCTGACTATAGGTGAGGGTCCCATTCTTACCATTGGGACTGGTAGTAGCAGATTCAATAAGAACCCTAGGTGGGCTTCTAGTAAATACAAAACTTTGGGGACTAAGCCTGCTGACTTTGTCTCTCCTAGACCTAAGAAGCTCAAATCTAGAAAGGGGGGGACACCATTGATAAGGAAAAGGATATTACAATTGAAATCCCCATTAATCTTGATCCTAGGAAATAGGGGAGGTTTGTCATTGACCCTGACTTGGATGATTGTATTTCCCTTGCAGCCAACAGTCAGATGGAGTGCCTCCAAAAAATGGGTATGGAGATTGAAGTCCTTAAAGAGGGTTTTAAGGGTATTGTTGATACTTTTATGGACAATCCAGGACCAAATAAATTGGAAAAATTCCTCCATCTGACCCAGAAAGTGAGCGAGGACATGGACAAGCTAAAATCGAATCATGAAATTAGGATATGGAATTTGGAGGTGAGTGTTGCAGAAATCAAAGGCAGTCTGAAAAATCTGGTTGAGAACAACAAGGCCACCATGAATAATAGTTTGGAAGTTTTGTTGAGGGTCAACAACATGATTGCGGATTATAGGGTTGATCCCATTTCTAGTGTGACACCTTCAGACTCTAAGAAGAAGAAGATTGTGAAGGGTGCAGGTGGTTAGCTGCCTCGATCCCAAACTATGACTGGTCCGTGTACCCATACCAGGAGCAAGAACTAGGAGCAAGATAACTCCAGATTTATCATGGACAAGTTGGAGGATATCAATAGGAAAGTGATTAAGAAGAATGCAAATTTGGTGCATTCTTATCAGTAGGTCTTTGTTTGTGTTGGTCTTAATTGTTGGTGTTTTGTAGATTGTTTTGTGGGCTTGGCCCAATTTCATTTTTCTTTGGCTGTTGGTTTTAGATTTTATTGCTTATCTCTAGGATTTTTGTAAAACTTTTGGGTTTCGGGTCCTTGTAAAACCCGTTTACCTTAATCAAAAACTACTCTTTATTGCAAGAGGATTCAAAACTTGCAATCTTCTAGTAAAATACTTCAAGCTCATCAACCCTATTTTATGCATATAGATGTGAACAACTTTTGATCAACCTTATTTCAAATAACATTAAAAATCAAACATATCGATGATAAAATTTAAATATTGATGTATTTATTCAACAATCACTTAATTTAAACTCAAAGCATGTTTCACCATCTCCTCAAGCTCTTTTCTCTTTTTAATCTCCAATTGTTCTTCCTATTGAACCAAGGGAAAGATGTAGTGAGGATATGATGGTTAGTTTGAGCACAAATAAGCATAAAACATTGAAATAAACTCAATAAACACCATTATACCTTCACAAACCTTCACTTGAAATAGTGTCCTTCTCCAACCTGATTTGATATGCTCTTCTTGATGGATGTGGAATGCTCTCCAAATGCACAACAAGGTTGGAATGATTTGATAGGATTTGGATTAGGATTAGATGGGAATGAATATATTTGGATTTGATGAAGGATCATGAAGACATGATGCGGATATAATAGAAGAAGATAGAGGAAGAAAGGGGCAACATAATATTAGAGGAAGATTCCATGCTTTTTTTTTGTGAGGAAATGAGACTCCAATTTATAGACTAGAGGAGGCCAATGGAGGGCCAATATTGATTTTGGGAAGAAGGGTTGATATTGATTTGAGAGGGAAGACATGGATCAAGATGAATGGGGAGAGTAAAAAGGCGTATAAAATTCCTCGGGTAAAGGAGAGAGGAATTAAAAATTCCAAAATAAAGGATGCATGGGGGATTCAAAGAAATTTGAATTTCCTTGAAAGTCTCAATGTTGATGTGACATGAGTGGAGGAATATAAAATTGGAGAATAATGATAATTATGTTTAAGGAAGAATTAATTAGGCTAAGTGGGGATTAGAAAAAGTGATTTGTATGAATCACATGATTTAAGTTAATTAATTAGAATTAATTAACTAAGAGGAATTTAGAAGACTTAATGATTTGGTTGGCTTTAGAAGAATAGGGAAATAATCAATTTATTTGATAAATTAATTATTGGACTATAGTGACAAGATTGATTAAATTTTATTTAATTAACCTTAAGAACAAGGGGATTAACACAATTAAATTAGTTAATTATGATGATGGGATTAAATGAATTAAACATTAATTATAGGTGTCTACATTTTACCCCTCTTTGATATAGTATCATGATTTTATATCAAAGAAGAGTAAAAAATAGTGGATGATGAGGATAAGGACTAGTATCTTGATGCCCCAGTCATGAGATGAGGAAGAATGATGAGGAAGTAGTGGTATGCCCCCTCGAGAGGACAGGCGGGTTCAAAGAACATGGGTGTGCTCTCGAAATGGATTAGAAGATTAAATAATAAAAGAATGAAAGAATGATGAAAGAGGGAATAAATGAACTGGAGTCTCTAAGATGAATGAAGTGGATGGGATTTCTTGTTATGCATATATGGAGAGAAAACCTAGTTTTGATATTGCCAAGGATGATATACACCATTGATTATAGGAAGCAGGATGTCATGAAAACTCAAGGTCTGGACTGACTCTCAAACAAACAGGTACAATCATGAAAGTGAAAACCCAAGGTCTGGACTGAATCTCAAGCAAATACAATCATGAAAGTGTTGATAAACACAAATGCAGGGTTACCAGTACGTACAAGGGAAACATTCAAACACACCATACCATAAAAAATATGCCCCATTATACACCAGCCCAGACATAGCAAGATATAGGATGTTCAAGGCAGTCCTGAATAAGTATGGTCCTGGGATACAAGATGAAAATCAAAGTGAAAAGCTCAATCATGCAAACAACACACATATGACCAAATAATATATCTTGCCAAGAGTAGGACATGGATTTGGATAGATTGCCACACATGGGAAGGATATATCCTGATGGGTAGGTGATGGGTTTGGATAGACCGCCAAACATGAGAAGGATACACCCGGATGAGCAGGGTGTAGATAGATTGATGGATGTGTTACCAAATTTTTGCAAAATTTAGTGCCCTAATGAATCCTTGCATTCATTCATTTTGAAAAGATCAAATCATGAACCAGGGACAAATGCACTATTTTTGTCTAACTTGTTTGCTTCATGTGCAGATACAGGAAAGTAAGACAACATGTGGGTTAAAATGTGTCTCCCATGAGGGTTGAGATCAGCATGTTGTAGATCATAGAGATATTTATGCTCCATTGCAGATGAAATAGCGTGGACTATTAAAACCTTCAAGCAAATTCATGTTGGCAAGTATATCGTCGAATCCCCTGTGTAGTTGATGAAAGGCTAAAAGAAGTTCAGAGCAAATGCAATTGACCTATGTAAAGTTTTTACTTTGGCTCCAAAGAGGGTTTTAAAAGGCTAGAGAGCTTCCAAGAGTTTTCAGTCACCAGGCAGGAAGAACATTTATCCCACATTGGTCGCGAGGAGGAGAATTTTTGTATTTAAAGCTAAAGTCACATATAACTATAGTGTCAAAGCTTAGGAGCTTTTGAAAAGAAGTGTCTCATCACCCAATGGACCTCGCATGCGCGCGCATCTCTAGGAATCTTAGTTTTGTGACCAGGTGGTGGGAAGAGATTAAAGGTCAAGCAAGTTAGAAAGATTAGACAAAAATCGTGGTGATCCAACAATTCTCGCTATGTCATGATTGAAAGATGATCGCCAAATATCATAGCGACTTGGCGACTGATGATGTGGTGGAGCATAGGGTATAAAACCAAGGACATGTGGCATACAAGTGGCGGTCTAGTGGCTAGTGACATGGTACAGATGGATGACATCAAGCAAACCTTGGTCGTGATGAGTCTCGAAAAGGTTTCATCGAAGGCTCGGTTCCATCAACATAGGGTATATCGAAGAAATCAGAAGCAGTCCTGCCAAAATAAAGATATCGATGAAACTGTAGCTTCGATGAGACTGGTAAGTGGCTCATCGAGGGAGTAATTTGGCCAAAAGAATGATATCCAATAGAGAAAGACACGTGGTAGGCCTGGGAGACATGTGGTGCCCAGGCAGATCTCCGGAACCAATTAGGGGGTGACACATGTTGACACGCATCACAAGAGAGAAGATGAGCCGGGGTTAAAGGTTGAGCAAGTTGAAGAAAGATCAACGGTGATGTGAGAGACCTGACAGTGGTCGCTATATCTCTATAGAAAGAAGCTCACCAGTTATCTCAGCAACTTGGCGACAAAGCACGTACGTAAAATATGAGCAGCTAAGAGATTAAAGATTGAGCAGTTTGAGGGCAGATCGACAACCGTCGCTATACCGCATGATGAAGATGCTCGATGATTATCTCCTGCGACATAGTGACTGATGACATGGAGGTCAAGATGGCAGTCAAGATGAAGAACCAAGGTAGACCAAGTCTAGTGGTAGGTCCAGATGGTAGACAAAGTGGACCCACGAGAAAATCAGAGGCTGACAAGTGGCAAAAGACTGTAGACGAGCGGATGTATATATTTTTTAAGTTAACTTTGAACTTGAACTTTGAACCAGTTTGAAGTGGTTCAACGATTCAAATTTCATTGGTTTAAAGTGGTTCAATGGTCCAAAGTTCATTATTGTAGCTCGTTCCCGTGGGCCCGGGATGAAGAGAGCAATGAGAGAGATAAAAGCAAACAAGTAGAGGTAAAAAGAAAGAAGGTTCCTGAAGATCTAGCGGTGGTCGCTATACCACATGATGAAGATGCGTGATGTTTATTCATCATGACTTGGCGACCAAGTAGTGGGGCCCGTTAAGGAAGCAATTCAGAGGAAGAAGTAAAGAATGCAAATTAAGGTTGATCAGACTAAAGAGCTTCATTCTGGCAGTGAGTCCAAGCCTTGCTAAGATGGTAGGATAGGAACCTCGGAACCAACCAGGAAGTGACACGTGGTGAGCCCGATAGAAGAGTAGGTGAAATGGAGTGTATCATCGGCCATCGAAATGTGTTTCAATGCTAACCCGATGACCAAATGAAGAAAGAAATGCTAGTTACAGTCAGAAGCTGAAAGTGGTGGCAGGCAAGGTAACGTCCAGGGATCCATGCAAAATAAGAGGAAGTCATCAGGTAGTTTGCGATCCATGCAAAATACAAGGAAGTCATCAAGTAGTTTGCAATCCATGCGAAATAAGAAGTCATCAGGTCAATGCAGGTGATTATTAAGCTCAGAGGAAGTTTGCATGAGTCTTTTCTTATGATCTTGAGGTAATAAGGATTGTTTTTGAGCACCACATGGGTCAATCTTTAGTTGACTAAGAATTTGAAATGAATGACCCAGCTTGAGAGAAAGTTTGCATGAGTTCTTTTTGCATGTTTTGAAGCCTTTTTGGTGGCTTTTTATTTCTATGAGAGGATTAGTTTTCAGAGGAGATATTTTTAGTGGGAGTTCATCTTCTGTCATTCTGGAGTTATCTTTCCTCTATCTTTTGGAAGGTTTTTGTATAAAGTGAAAAAGTTTTATCTTTCTTCACTAGTTCTTGATGATTCTATGGTTAGTTTTAGTAGAGAATACATTCTTGTAGCTCATATGCAGTTTTATGACAAAATTCTAAAAAAAAAATTACTAGCTTATGCCTTATGTCTTTACAGTTCATTTTCTTATCCTTGATTGAGAGTTAGTTTATTGTGTTATTGTCTAGATAACCTTTGAATTTTCTGTCTCATTTGTAAGTCACAGGTTTGTGCATTGTGATAAATTGGCTCATTTGGTTGATTGTGAAAGTTTTTTTTCCTTTCAATTTCTTGAAGTTTAAATCCTTTGCATGAAATATTTATGTGTTATGAACTAGAAGTCTATTTGTGCATATTAGTGTTTTTAGGATTGTAGCTCTGTTATTTTGAGATATCTTATTGATGTTTCACCTTGGTTTAGCATTTGCAATTTCTTTCTAGTTTCATTTTAAGTTTTTTTCTATCCCTTTTCTCGGTAAAGATTTAGAGTTATTCACAGGGAACCAACCCTTCATCTGGAAGTTAATTCTCACTATAGGCAACCCATAGGCCTGAGAATTATTCCATGTATCACCAAGTTGCTTGAGCTTTCAGCTTGTGCACTACTAGTGCAATTTGAGTGACAACAGTTTTTGGCATGCCCGTTGGGACACGTTTGAACTATCTCAGTTCAACAAATATTCACTCTTGCTTCTTTTGGTGTGAGGAGCAGCAATTCTAGCCTTCAGAGGCAACAATTTTTATATCTGGCGACTCATTTTTGGTTTCTATGCAGATTTAGTGACATTTTGTAGCATATGAGAAAGTATAAAACTACATAGAGTGAAGATCTGGTTGAGCATATTGAGCTACCACCATCAAAGAGAAGGTCAAGGACAACAAAAAAGACAAAGAAAGCAACAAATTTAGTAGTTGAGTTTCCAGAAAGTTCTTGAAATGAAGTTTTTCAGGAAACTCTAGATTTTGATCTCCTGTCTAATTTTTCTCCTCCACCTAATTCTCAGCCTAATTTTGCCACCCGCATAAATCCTCTTTTTGCAACTACTCCAATTCAACCACCTATTACCGAGAGTCCACAAGTAAACCCACCTGTTATCCCAAAGGCTCTACCAAGAGCTCATCTTTTTGTACCTTTCAATCAAGGCAGCCCTTTGAATCATACTCATTATGATGATATTCCTATAGTAGCATTGAAAAGCCTACCTTTTTGCACAAGAGAAGATCAGACCATTCCCATAGAACATATAAGGGATGTAGCTTTATTGTGTGGTGTACATCATATCACACAAGAGAATATTGCAATAGACTCTTGGCTGCCTCATTTAAAGGGAAAGCGCTTTAGTGGTTTAGAGGACTACCTGTAAACTCAATTGATACCTGGGATCAGCTGGATGATAGATTAAATTCATAGTTTGAGGATAAATTTGACCATTTGTCACTATGAGAACAATTGAGTACCATAAAGATATCCCCTCAAGAGCAAATGACCGACTTCAATTTTCATTTCTAGAAGACTTGGAGTAGAATCCCTATCATGGTAAGGACTACTCCTGCTCATGCATTTCTATCTTATCTTAGAGCCCTTAATAGTGACATTTCAGTCATGATTTAGTCTATGGGTGCAAATACTCTACCAAATGCATTTGATGTTGCTATTAGGGCATGCAACTACCTAATTTAGGATGGTAAAATAGCCCCTAGGCCCCCAACGCCCATATTTTTCAAAAATACAACCTATTGTACCTCTTTTAGAGCTTCCTCTAGTTGTTGTCCCACCTTAACCAGCACTAAATTATCAAGTTGCAGCCCAAGCAAATACTATCACACTCTCGAATCAAGAGTTTTAGGAGTTTAAAAATGAAATGAAAACCATGTTCCAAGGCTTTGGTAACAAAATGACTAGTATTGAGAAGCAAGTTTACTAGATGACCAAGCCTTATCAAGCCCCTTATCAGAATAATCAGCAAATCAAGCCTCCTTATCAAGCCAACCCTCAAGCTCAAAGGAGAAATTATAACCAAAGATCCAATATACCTTACAATTCTAACACTGCCAGCACATCCAGAGATATCGTCCCAGCTCAAAATAACATGGCATCGGATTTTGATTGGAGTTATCCTTGCAACCAACCTCATAATCATACCACTTGCTTGAATGGTATGCTACATCAAACACTCATGGTTCAAAATAATGTTGTTGTCTCAGAAGATAGTACTCATGGAACTCATGATCAACAAGTTTCTCATTCTGAACAAGGCCCAGATGTTACCCTGATCAATTGGCAAGGTGAAGAATTATGTGGAGTAAATCAGCCACAAGATCAGAATTAGTCCTACACTTCTATTGCAGTCAATACACGGTCCAAAAAGAGAGCCATTGATATAGGACAACAAGCTAACAAAGGAATCAATCAGGCTTCTACAAGCCAACAAGCACCACCTGGACCTCAACCCACTCCAAATATACAAATACTACCAAAAGGGCAACCAGTGGTCAACAAGGATCAACCAAGAGGTCAATTACCAACAACACGAGTTCAAGAGGATGTCATTGTTAAAAGAGGGCAGAAAAAGGTTAGTACAAGCTCATTAAATATTTTGGATGATTTGGAAAAGATGCATGTTAGTGTCTAAATGTGGGATTCCTTATCTATACCAGGGAAAAAATATTTGCTTAAAAATGCCTTGTCTAACATCTCTTTGTCACAAGATCTTCCTAATGAGAAACCCAAAGTAGTCTTATCCAATGTCCCTCAAGAAAAGAATGGTGAACAACAAACTCAGAAGGTTAAACCCCCTCCTTTTTATCTGACTTTAATTATAGGTCAGCACTTAGTGCATAATTGTATGATTGATTCAGGTGCAAGTAGTTATGTCATGCCAAAGAAGATAGTTGATAAGCTAGGTTTGACATATGAGCCTCTTTAAAAAGGGGTAGTCCAGTTAGATGGGACAGCAGCAAACACAATAGGTGTGATTAAAAATTTGGATCTCATATTGCATGCATGCCCAAACTTCTCAATCCCACAAGATGTCTACATCATAGATCTTCCACCTTACTTTTCTTTATACTTGTCCAGAGATTTCATAGCCAAGTTGGGTGGATATTTGTCTTCTGATTGGTCACATATGTTTTTCAAAACAAGTTATGATACCAAAGTGACCATAAAATCAGAATTGTTAGCTAATAATCATATAGAATTATACATCCTAAGTGTTGTTAATGCAAATTTGTCTATACAAGAATCTAATGAGCAACGTGATATCCCAAATCCAAACACTCCAATAGAAGGGATACCTGATGTAGTATTAGATGAATGGGCAGTAGAGAATGATGAGGAAGATCCATTCAAGCATATGGAAGAATTAGAGCTAGGTGTCTACATGATCCATGAAGAAGGTGTTGTTGTCCCTAATCTTGAAAAGGATGACAATCAATTGTCCAATCAACAATGTGAACAAGAGAACAATGAATTGTCACAACTCTATTTAGATGGCTTGAGGAGAAAGGTTGGTTCCGGTGGTGTTTGTTAGGGGTCCCACAGATACTGAGAGGGGGGTGTGAATCCGTATCTAACCGGTGATAAGAATTTCTTAACTTAAAACATGCAGAACATAATATAACAGTGTATCGGTATGCAAGAAATAATGCAATAAACAAAATCAAGAACATCCACATGAAAAGAACACCATAACACAAGATGTTAATGAGGAAACCCGGTGTGGGAAAAACCTCGGTGGGATTTGTGACCCACAATATTCACTCACTAGCCAATAAGAGAATATTACTTACAATAGGGGCCTGCACATGCAAGAAGGCCAACTACCTAGAGCTCACTGCTCAATGGGAAGTCTCAATGACTTACAATAAGGATTATACAAATCCAATATCTTGTACTGCTTTACAATAGCATCTTCAATGCCGGATTTAATACCGGTTCCTACACTGTTCTTTACATATACCCCTTTGACCTATATTTCGCACATTAGGTCTGCCTAATATTTTCCTTAATGCTTCTACATCACATTCTTCACATTAAAAAATGTCTACAATGATCTCTTTTATATATAAGAGTCAGTTCACAATTTGCCAAGTCAGCTTACAATAACAAACAAAATATTATATAACAAAAATCCTGTCGGCCTCTTTGTCGGTATACTTCCCTTCTTCTGTGCCGGTGTGGAGTGTGATCTGCTAATGCCGGTATAATGTCTTTGCCGATGCCATAGGATTGCAAGGTTGCCATAATGACAAAACCTTCAATCACATAAAATGTCTCATTGGAGTGTGCATATGCCAACAATCTCCCCCTTTGGCATTGATGGCAACACTCATGAGAAATTTCAAAAAAGTATCCAAAAATGTGTAGTCCAAAAAAGTTACCAAAAATGTGTGTGCTCCCCCTGAGCATATGATTCCTGTGATTTGAACTTTCTCATCCCACTACTCCCCCTTTGGCATCAATGACAAAGGTTGTCAAGATGTCAGTAGAGTTTGTGGTTTCAACCTTGTAGCTGGGTAGTTATAATTTGAAAAAGGTCTCCCAAAATCAAGTTTATACTATCCATAGACTTCTTGCTATCCTTTATTGTTGTCTCTGTTCTCTTCACTGTACCGATGAGATGCTGCAAATGCTCTGCCGGAGTTTTGCTTCCCTGTATTAATGTCTCAAAAATTTCCTTCTGCAAAGATGCTAGATAGTCCAATCTTGGACTTAGTTTAGATCTCAAATGTTTTGCCTTACTTATTATTCTTTCTTTCTCTCTTTCCAATTTGAGTAGTGTAGCATCGTAAATTGTATGCACTTGCTAGGGTGGTACAATTTCACACCTAGTTTAGCACCCGCCTTGGTGCATTTTGCATTTTGCATTGCATTTCACCTTTAGCACTTAATTAATTAAATTAATTAGGTCTAAGGTTCTATTTTATCATCTCCCACATCATAAAGTTGGGCCCTTTTCATTAAAGTGTGCCCTTTTCATTTTATTCCTCCAATACATCATTTAATCAAAAACCCTAATTAGGTCCTATTTTGAACTTGGGGGCTTGATTTCAGGGGTCAAAACATCTCGAAATCACCTGTAACTTTGGGATTCTCTCTAAAATCATCATATCCAACGGCCCTGAAAATTTGGTGAAAAGTTGTCGGGACCATGGCGCCTGGAGTGCACACGGTCCCGGACATTTTTCCCAAAATTTTAGGAGCGTGATCCAATCATAAAATAAAGCTTAGCCCCAAGAAATTGACAGGAGATTCAATCTCTAGGTCAGCCAAAAGTTGAAATTAAGACCTAGGGTTTCATATATAAGAGCTCTCTTTCTTCATTTGAAAGGATGGGAATTTTGGTTTCAGGGACCTTCTATGCAGTGAAAGAGCAGATCTTTGAAGACTTCAACAACATTCAACATCCATCCATCAAGCATTCATCAATTTCATTCATCCATTTAGGGCTTTGAAGACATTGAAGAGCAATAGGGGATCACTGACTGAAGATTGGCTTGTACCCCTCCCTTGGGGTTGGGTATGATTTCATGTTGTTTTCATGTCTTTGCATAAGCCTCATTATATCATTTGTATTCATGCTTTAGATCACTTTGCATCTTGATTTGGAGCATTTACATTATCATTTACAAGCAATTAGGGTTTACTTTCTAGGTTGCTCTAGTTTGGTTACTTGCATTTTAGGATCTTGCACACACACAAGGTCTGCACACACAACTTTTACTATACAACTTGGCTATTCATGGAGGTGGAAATCACCAAAGAGGGGGTTTGACTAAGGAAAAACCCTATATAGCCACCTACAACCCTTTTCAGATATAAGTGCAGATTTCGGGATTCGGATGACGCCTCAAGTTGCAGATCTGGCAGAAGCAGACAGAAACTGAGCTACACACCAAATTTCAGGGCAAAAGACTAGGATAGGGGCGTGGGGTGCCCTGGTCCTACCAGGACAGGGGTGCTGGGTGCCCTGGTCCCTGGGACAGTGGCGCTGGGCGCCCTGGTCCCTCTGTCAGACAGCAAGTTTCAACATTTTTCTGATAGCTTTTCAGGTTGCAAAATAGCAGTTTCAGGAGCAGAATCAGGACAGTAGCACATGCGCCCCCGTCTTGAACATTTTCACTCAAATTTTAACTCCGGGTACACATCTGCATTCTTGTCTTGTCCTTGTGTTTACAGCTTTCCATTGTTTAATCTTAATTCTGCAATCTTGTTACTAGTTCATACTTGCACTTTGGGGTTAGGAATTGAACTTGCATCATTCTATCTATCATTTGCAACAAAGGAATAGAAACCCTAATAGGTAGCCCATGTCTCTCTCTTCCACAAAAAGAAGTAGCCAATTATGTGATACCTCTAGGCTCTTTCGTATTCCATAATATGTGTCAAAAGGTAGGATTAGGGCATGCTTGCCTAGTCTCGCTTTTTCCCCCACACATTTTGGTGAACCTGACGTGAAACTCCAATCTTCTCTAATTCTTATTTATGTTTCCAAATTTGAGTATTTATGCGATTTAAAATTCAAATTTGTATTTACAAGTTTTAATTTCTTGCAAGATTCAAAAATTTAGAGGAAATTTTTGCTAAAACCCTAAATTTTCAATTCAAAGTTGAACTTGTGGATAGCTTAATTGGGATCAATAATTTCAAATCTGATTTAGGAACTCATTTGAATCATAAATTTCATTTTCTAAATCTACATTCTAAGTGCTTGCATTGGTTAAAATTAAACATTTCCTTCTATTTTGCATGTGTTATCATTTGAAAGAGGAAAATTGATGTCATGATGCATTCATTTCATAGATGTGATAATGGGTTAGCTTCCCTTGTTTGAATTTTTCCTTCTCCTAAAGAACTTCCCCCCATCTATAACAACATTTTAGTGCTTAAAAGAGTTTCTACCAATCCCTTTGAGACTCTCCCATGCTCTAAGGATGAAGACTTTAAGAGTGATCTTGACAATTCTCCTAAAATGTGCCCTTCCTATTTAGCTATCCTAGAGGAAGAGAATGAAATCATAAACACCTTTCTTAATGTTACTTCACCTTCCCTACATGATGCCTCTCTAAGTGAAAAGGTATTGATGGACATTGACTTATTTTCTCCTAAAGTTGGTCCTTCCAATGGGGGCATGTTAGTGCAACAAGAGGTTATGAACACTTCTTTCAAAGATCTCCTTCCTAAGCATGAATCTTTGGAGAAATATGTTCATGTTCCTCCTAAAAAACACTCCCTTCATGAGGATCCTTTTGTGCAAGAAGATGACATTATCCCTACATTTCCTAGTGATGGCATTTCCTTTTCCAACAAAATTCCCACTAGAGATGATGAATTAATGATAAATGCTTACCCTTCTCCTAAAGTTTGTCTTACCCATAAGCATCCCTTAAAGAAAGAAGATGAAATAATAAGCAATTTCCTTAATTCTCTCTCCCCTAAAGATCATATTGAACATATTTTGAGGAAAGAGGATGATTTTAACACATCTATTGATGCTCTCCCTCCTAAGGATGAGGAATTAATAAACAATGTTATCTCCTCTCCCGAAATTGACAATACTTCAAACATTCCTTTCAACAACTTCACTATTTGGGATGAACCGTTAGAAGAAGGTGTAGATTATTCTCTACCCCATGAGAGAACCCTAGCCAAAGGGGATGAAATCAAGATTGAAAACTCCCTTGATAGTTTCTCACCTTCCTTGAATCTCAATTATTCTCCCTCTCCTCAACTTGGTTCTACTCATAAGGAAACCCTATTTCAAGGCAAGATGGTTAACATCTCTTTCAAAGATCTCCCTCTCAAGAGTGAGACTTTAGAGAGTAATGTTGATCCTTCTCCTAGAGAGTTTATTCCCCATGTAGATCCTTTGATGATAGAGGATGATATGACCTTTCCTAGTATTACTCTGCCTACTAGAACAACAATGCCTACCCCTTGTCTCTCTCCTAAAATTGATTTAATCTGTGATGAGATTTTAGTGCAAGAGAAGACTATCAACAATTCTTCCAACACTTTTTTTCATTCCCCTAAACCAGCCTCAATCAATTTCATACATGTGAATGAAACACCTAACAAACCTCTCTTCACTATCCAAGGTGCTTGTCCTTCTCAAAATTCTCAACCTTTAAATAAGCCTATCTTAGTGGTTCAAGGTGGTTATGCTAATGATTCTTTTTGCACTCCTAACAAACCTATTATTACTGTGCAAGGAGGTTATTCTACTAAGAGCCCTTATGAGTATGCTAAGCAACTGACTAGAGAGAGTTATAATGTGGTTGCTCATACCTATAATACTAGAAATAATAGGCAGCCTAATCCTCCTCTTGTTACTCTAGTTTCTCTTCCTAATCCTCAACCAATTCTTCCACAAGCTCCACGTATTTCACAAGTTCTTGGTAAGGAATATGATCTCATAGAACAACTTAAAGCTACCCCTGCTAAGATATCCCTTTGGGATTTGATCCAAACTTCTTCCGCTCATCATGGAATGTTACAAGATGCCTTGAAATATTTGAATATTCTTCCACCTAATACATCTAGTAATATAGTGTCTTTGGTTAACTCTGTGATGAATCCTAAAGATCAAATTATGTTTACTCAAGATGAGTTGCCTACTAGTGAAATTCAACATCAATATGATCCCTTGATGATTGTGGTTATCATAAATGACACTGCTATAAGACGAACACTGGTAGATAATGGTTCTGGCCTTAGTGTGTGTAGCATTAATCTATTACATAAGATGAATGTGGATACATCCCTTATTGAGCCCGAATCTCATCCCATTCGAGGCTTTGATAATGTGGCTAAGTCTTCATTAGGTATTATCACCTTACCCATCATAGTGGGACCTGTTACTTTGCCTACTCCTATCCATGTTATGTCGGGAAATCTAACATACAACTTGTTATTAGGGAGACCTTGGATTCACAATATGCAAGCTGTCCCCTCTACATTGCATAGACAAGTTAAATTTATTTATAATAATAAGACATATAACTTGATAGGTGATACTAATTTTCAAGCTTGTTTGCAAACATCTACTTCAAAAGGGAGTTCTTCTAAGCCTTCCTCTTCTAGTGATGACTCGTCAAACAAGATACCTATGGATGAATCATCACCCTTTGATAATCAAAATTCTTTGGATGAGTCTGAAGTTCTTGAAGAAGATTCTTCTCAACTTGAATCTACACATGAAAAGGCTTTTGATCCTGAGAAGGTTCTCGCAGAAGACGATTGGGGATCTCTTGATTTCAATCCCACCTTTGTAGGTGAGTATAGGGTTCCTCCTAGAGAGCTTAAAGTTAAAAAGAAAGAAGAAACTAGAGATCAATTTGTCTTACCTGAACCTATGAGCAATAATTTTGTGGCCGCTTCTCAAACTTCTTCTCCTCACATCTCTAATTCTGAAGAATTTGATTCTTTGTCTTATGAAAAACCACCTTCTCTTTCTAAAATGGCTAATCGTTATGGTCGTGGTTTTCATATTTTGGCTAAGAGTGGCTATAGTGGAAATGGTTGTGGCACAAATGAACAAGGAATTAAAGTTCCTTTAGAACATAACATGCATGAATATTCATTTGGACTTGGATATAATCTTTCTAAGCCCACCAAAGCATCTAAAAGACCATCTCTCAATGTGAATGCTATACTTAGTAGTGATGAGGATCTCACTTCAACTAAATCATCTTCTACTTCTATCAACTCTCATTCCCCTCATAAGGAAGTCTTGGCGATGAACAAATCTCTTTATGACTCCCCTCAAATTTCTAAATCCACTTATGAATCTTTATCTCCTATTCATCATAAAGTCCTTTCCTCCAAGGATAAGGCTCTAATAAATTACACTCATCTTTCTTCTAAGATTTCTCGTAACTTTCCTTCTTCAATTTTTATCACTTTATACATGTTTTTTATCTCACTTATAATTGAGCATTTAGCATGTCATATTCAAATACCTCATTCAATCTATCATGTCTTTAAATAACATTAATGTCTATTATGTTGCTCATCATTATGTGACATTGGTAGCTCATTTACTGGGGGCTCATTGTCATTCATGATGGTACAATTTCAAGTGCAATCATATTTTTGAAGCAACATAATAGCCTAATTTTTCTATGTTATCTCTTGTTCCTATGGGGTAATAGTGTGGAAATATTGATCATCTCTGCTTTAGAATTCTCTTTTCCTAGATATGGGAGAAGATGTGTATTCTCTTTCTTATCCTACCCACTTCTTGTGAGGAGCATTTTACATACACTAATGTCTTGCTTGCATGAACTCATGTTAGTATGTAGTACATTTTGCTTATGTCTAAATCTCTCCCTAGAAGATTGTGTAAGTCCTTCTCATTGTCCTTATCCTTGGGAGGCAATGATCTTTCCTTATTTTTATCTAAGGATCCACTTTTTCCTATTTCATGGATGGTGTGAACTTTATTACTTGATGTTATTACTTGTATGCATTTGTTGTTGTTTGTTCAAGGATTCTCTCTTACAGGAGGTGTAAGTCCTTGACTACAACCTCTTTTGCACTTGGTCAAATACATCCATAATGAATTCACTCTCCCAATTGGGTTAAAAAGAGTGTCATCCTTCATTAAGAATCACTTTCACCTCGCAAAAGAAGGAAGTATTGCATTCTCTTCTTTATCTTATTCTAGAGGGTGTTATATTTGTCTAAAACAATTCCTCTCAGGGATAGGTGTCTTTTGTACAAAGATCTCTTCTCCTCTAAGGATCTCCTTTACACATACTACAAGATATCCCTTTTCAACTATCTTATCCTTTCTTAAAGAGTGAAAAAACTCCCTTGCTTGGATCTATGAAATTGTTGCATTTTTGGGGTATCTTCTTTTGTGATGAAGGTAGGTATCCTTGTTCTACTTTGCTTATGACATAAACATTACACTTTTTGAGCAATGGGTCATTCTCGGAACCACAGCACAAACTCTTAGAGCGAGATGTCTCCATTTTTCTTTTATGCAAGGTGATTATTCTCGGAACCAGAGCACAGACTCTTAGAGCGAGATGTCACGCTTTTGTACTATACATATACAGGTTGTAGCATACTCGGGCATAGACTCCTATGAGGTGCTTCCAACCTCACTTACACACACATGCATGAGGTGGAGTGGAACTAGCCGCATAAGGCTAGACTTTCTCACTCTCCTCCCTTACATGGATCACCTAGACAGACTCTAGGGGCTAGTTTTCCATGTCCTTTTTCCCATGGATCACATAGACAAGATCTAGGGGCGAGAAGTCCATGTTTTCTCTCTCACTATTCTTCTCATGGATCACCAATGTGTGTATTCATGCTTTTTTTCTTTCTTTTCTTCTCTTTGCATTTTGTTTCCATTTACATCCTTCATCTTGTGTTAGAGAATTCTCAAATCCTCACACTCTTTGTTGTGTTGGAATTGATATTTAGTCCTCTTTCTTACCAAATGATTCTCCATTAGTTTTTGGTCTCATATCAAATCTTCTTGTGAGCATTTGTCATCAATATTCTTTAACAATTCGAAGTGGTAAACATGATACCCTATTTCAACTCACTAAAATTAGCAAGCCAAAACAGGGGGGGCATATAGCTACCCTCGAATTTTCATCACCTTCCTTAGTAAGCATTAGGTGATTTTGTGATCTAACATGTGGTTTTGTAGGTTGTGGTTCCTAACTGAGTACTGCAGATACCACTGGGGGCTTCGTTCAACAGACTTATGGATATATCCTTTTTCAAATAATGTTTACTTTTTTGTACTTTAGCTTGCATATGCACGTAGTGTTCATATGACAGCTAAAGTGGGGGCTAAATGTAGCATCGTAAATTGTATGCACTTGCTAGGGTGGTACAATTTCACACCTAGTTTAGCACCCGCCTTGGCGCATTTTGCATTTTGCATTGCATTTCCCCTTTAGCACTTAATTAATTAAATTAATTAGGTCTAAGGTTCTATTTTATCATCTCCCACATCATAAAGTTGGACCCTTTTCATTAAAGTGTGCCCTTTTCATTTTATTCCTCCAATACATCATTTAATCAAAAACCCTAATTAGGTCCTATTTTGAACTTGGGGGCTTAATTTCGGGGGTCAAAACATCTCTAAATCACTTGTAACTTCAGGATTCTCTCTAAAATCATCATATCCGACGGCCCTAAAAATTTGGTGAAAAGTTGTCGGGACCATGGCACCCGGAGTGCACACAGTCCCGGACATTTTTCCCAAAATTTTAGGAGCGCAATCCAATCATAAAATAAAGCTTAACCCCAAGAAATTGGCAGGAGATTCAATCTCTAGGTCGGCCAAAAGTTGAAATTAAGACCTAGGGTTTCATATATAAGAGCTCTCTTTCTTCATTTGAAAGGATGGGAATTTTGGTTTCAGGGACCTTCTATGCAGCGAAAGAGCAGATCTTTGAAGACTTCAACAGCATTCAACATCCATCCATCAAGCATTCATCATTTTCATTCATCCATTTAGGGCTTTGAAGACATTGAAGAGCAATAGGGGATCACCGACTGAAGATTGGCTTGTACCCCTCCCTTGGGGTTGGGTATGATTTCATGTTGTTTTCATGTCTTTGCATAAGCCTCATTATATCATTTGTATTCATGCTTTAGATCACTTTGCATCTTGATTTGGAGCATTTATATTATCATTTACAAGCAATTAGGGTTTACTTTCTAGGTTGCTCTAGTTTGCTTACTTGCATTTTAGGATCTTGCACACACACAAGGTCTGCACACACAACTTTTACTATACAACTTGGCTATTCGTGGAGGTGGAAATCACCAAAGCGGGGGTTTGACTAAGGCAAAACCCTATATAGCCACCTACAACCCTTTTCAGATATAAGTGCAGATTTCAGGATTCGGATGACGCCGCAAATTGCAGATCCAGCATAAGCAAACAGAAACTGAGCTACACACCAAATTTTAGGGCAAAAGACCAGGACAGGGGCGTGGGTTACCCTGGTCCTGCCAGGATAGGGGCGTTGGGCGCCCTGGTCCTTGGGACAGTGGTGCTAGGCGCCCTGGTCCCTCTGTCAGACAACAAGTTTCAACATTTTTCTGACAGCTTTTCAGGTTGCAAAATAGCAGTTTCAGGAGCAGAATCAGGACAGTAGCACCTACGCCCCCATCCCGAACATTTTTAGTCAAATTTTAACTCTGGGTATGCATTTGCATTCTTGTCTTGTCGTTGTGTTTATAGCTTTCCATTGTTTAATCTTAATTCTGCAATCTTGTTACTAGTTCATACTTGCACTTTGGGGTTAGGAATTGATTTTGCATCATTCTATCTATCATTTGCAACAAAGGAATAGAAATCCTAATAGGTAGCCTGTGGCTCTCTCTTCCACAAAAATAAGTAGCCAATTGTGTGATACCTCTAGGCTCTTTTGTATTCCACAATGTGTGTCAAAAGGTAGGATTAGGGCATGTTAGCCTAGTCTCGCTTTTTCCCCCACACAAGTAGTTCTTCCTCAAAATTTGTTATCTTCTCCTCAAAAACTGATAGTGTATCAGGTGAGTTGACAAAATTATCTACAAGTTTATTGATCTCATCAGTTACTTTGCTCATTTTCTTGTCAATATCTACAGTCAAAAAGTTTGTTTTACAGGTATCTTTATACAGATGTTTGTATTCTTTCAACAAATTACATAGTTCTGGTAGAAGTGTGTCAAAATCTCTGTTACACTTCTTTATTTGCTCATCAAAGAATTTTTGTTTTTCAATTCCTACCTTATCCTTCACTGAATCTTCCTTTATTTTCTCAATGTTTTCTAAGATATATTTACACAATGTATCCAATTGTCCTAAAGAATCTTTGTTGTCTATATTATAGTTGGGAGAAATTACCTTCAAAATTGGTATGGAATCATCAATTGCTTTGTAAGCTTGTGAGCTACAGTCGGTTATTTTCTTGATAGAATCTAGGAGCACCTCAATCACATTTGTTGATTTATATCCTGATGATGATCCAACAATCTGAGTATCGGTGCAAGTAACCAAGCTTGTATTGACCTTTGGTAGGTCTGTTTGTGTTTGCATTTCTTTAAGCACTGGTTTTCCTACTTCACTAGTTGCCAGTGGCATTGTTTCCTTATGTACCTATTCTGGTTGTTGTTTTTCCAAAGCCTTTAGCTCTGTTTGTTTCTCAGTCTGTTGCATTGCCTTAGTCTGTGTCTCAGTCTCTACCTTTTTCTCTTTATTTTCTGTCGGTTTATCTATTTCCCCTGCTACCGGAGGCTCACTAGCCATATCTGACTTACCAGTTGTATCTTTGTCTACTACTATGTTGATTTTCTGAGTATCAACATTCATAGTATATAGGACTTCAAGATTAGGATTATTATCCTCTACATCCATACTCTCGGCTGCTGGTTGATCTTCAGTAGTTGCTAATTTTACCGGTGGAGTATTTAAAGAAGGTGGGGGTAAGTTGTCTCTAACCTTGATACTTGGTGGTCCACCAACTTTACCTTTCCCCTTATTTCTATCTTTCTGATAAACCTTTATAGGCTTAGGGTTCCTATACTCTTCTTGTTTTTCTTTCTCAACTAGGAATATATCTCATCCATCTTCTGTTTCCTCTGTCACTTCATTAACTCTTCTTGTCATTAGTGAAATATGTCGATGTGCAGTAGAGAATACTAACCGATTGGCCTTTGCAATCAGATCAGATCAATTTCTTATGGAGAGTTTACCGAATATACAACAAGTAACTTCTCAATTTTTATTTTTTTATCCAATTCTATTACTGCTTGTCTTCTTGCCTCTAGTCTTTTGAATAATTCATCTGGTATTTCATTGACTACTTCCATCAAAAATTTCTTGTACATATCCATGTGCAATATAACACTATTTTCAACTTGTTCTTTCTCATCAGCTGTTAGAGTGTCATATATTTTCTCTATGTTCTTCAGTTTACCTTCCTCTGTGATTTCATTTAGCAGTATATCAAGAGGGGCCAAGTCTTTATTTGTTCTTTTCTTCTTCTTGGGTGTCAGTTTCTTCTTTGGTGTGGCCTTTCTAACTGGAGATCTCACTACTTGTTGCTTTTGCCTTGTCCTCCTAGGTGAAGGTGTGGTTGCCGGTGAGGGATCTCTTTTCCTTACAACTCTTTTGAAAGTTGCAGGCATGTCACTTCCTAAAGAAGTACCTACCGGTGATAGGTGAGTTTCAGGCTATGGAGCTACTAACTCATCCTCTATTATGCCAGTTTTCTTCAATACATCTTCTTTAATGGATTTTGCTTGACTGGACCCTTTCCTTACAACTGCATCAACCTTTTTCACCCTTTTCTTTGATTTAATTTGGCTTTCTATGGTTTTAGCACTACCAAATACTTCTTCCTTAGGTTCTCTGGGGGCTTCCAGAAGTGCTTTGGCATATGTGATCATCTATTTCATAGCCCATCTCGGTTACCCAAATTGTCCTTGGGATGACCGCTTCCATCTAGATTTCATCTTTCTTGATGACAAAGCATATATTATCTTTGTATTTGTCTACAATCTTCTGTGATAACCTTATTCTTTTCTTCATTTTGGCCTTTTAATGCTTGGAAAAAGTCATTAATATTGTTTTCCTTGTTCTCACCCATGTTATTGAATAGTTCAATCAATTGTTTTCCTACCGGTATGTCATATCCAAGTTCTTTGTAACCTATGCCGGGAACCTATTTTGTTATGTGTAGCATTAGGCATACTAACAAATTTCCAAATCTGAAAGTTCCTTTCTTGTCCTTCTTGATCTTTCCAAGGTTGTCAATTAATTCATCCTTTAACCATTCACATATGTGAATTTTTGCATTATCTGTTACCATGTCATAAGCACTCTTAATTTATAAGCTTGAAACTAAATTGAGTTTATTAGCATGAGTATCTTTATACCCTAATATCATACTGATGAATCTCACATTGATATCTTTTACATCATTAACCCTTAGAGACCTCTTGTTAAATGTTGCACCAGTTAGGTTTATAACTAGGTCATTGGAAACTTTCTTGGTTTTATCTGGTCTTTTACTAGTGGTTGGTAACCCTGTGACAGCTTTCACAGCTTCCTTGGTGATCTTATGGATTGCATCTAACCAGAAAAATTCTACATGTACCTTTCTTAAAACTATCCTAATCACATCCTTTGGAAATTCAGGAATGCTAAGGATTTCTGTAAATCCTAGGGTCTCAATGATCTTGTGTTCATCCTTTATATTGCCGGTATTATCACATATCACGGTTTTATACATGGTTTTAATTTCCTCATCTCCTAACTCTTCAATGTTGCAGTGGATGTACATTCTGGGGTCTTCAACATATACAACTCGCTTAGGAATTTGAGAAAAAGCACCTAAGGTATCATCCTTCTTTGCTATCTCAGGAACTAACTGAAATATGGGCCTAGGTCTTTTTATTACTTCAACAACAGTAGGGTTTGCTATGTATTCAATTGCAGAGGTGGATGCCATGATTAAATACCTTTTACTACCTTGGATGGATGATTGCTTGGAGTGTGCTTGCTTCTTGCTCAAAATGCCTTAGCTCGGAGTCTTCACACTCTTCAAAAATTTAAAATCTCAGTGAAATGAAATGGAGCCAAAACCTTAACTTTATAATGTCTCTTCCTCATCTACCACTTTAATTGCATGCCGGTTAAGTATTCACTTAACATTGTTTGCCGGTAATAGGTAATTTCCAACTTCTTATCTCTAACCGAGGGAATAATAGCACATGTGTCATTAGATTGCCAAACCCTCAAAGAAATTTTCTTCAATTAGATGAAGAACTTCCTACCAGTGGAGCACTACTCTATCCTTCCGGTGAAGCATCACTCTATCCTGCCGGTGAAGCATTGGTTGGTTCTACCGGTGGAGGAGTATTCCCAATATTTAGATCACCTTTCCTAATCCATTGTTTTGAGAATTCTTGCTTAACCTCTTCAACCTTTTCTTTACCTTTCAAGCTAGAACTTTTGTTGTCTACTGGTGTTCCTTTACTTCTACAAAATTTAGCAATATGCCTAATCTTGTTACATGCATAACAAGTTACATTATTTTTCTGAATAGCCTTCCCATAACCTATACTGGTTTGGGTTCTGCATTGATTAGATAAATGTCCAAATCTTCCACAAACATAACATCTCACATTCATTCTGTAGTTTTCAGAGTGGTGACCAACTTTGTTGCATTTAGAACATTGACCGGTGGGTGTGTTGATATTCTGATAATTTCTAGATCTACATTCATTTGCTCTATGACCATATTTATTATAGTTAAAGCATTTTCCATTGAATTTATAAGAATTAGGTTGTCTTACCGATTTGCTGTGATCCTGAGTATTTGCAGTACCAGAGCTTTCACCAACTTCAAAGCCAATTCCAAAAGTGTCACCTTTAGGTTTTTGATTGTTCAACAAGGTGCCAAGTTCCTCTGAGCTTTTCTTGAATTTTTCTTTGTGTTGATTTGTAGTTTCTAGTTCTCTTTCTAGGACTTCTTTTTGTCTCATCAGTTCATTTGAGTCATTCTAAGTATGCATCAAATTTGTCTTCAACATGTCATTTTCATAGCTAAGCCTTGTGTTCTCATTTGCTACATCACTTAGTCTTTTGGTCAATTGTTCTTCATTCTTCTTCCTATCCTCAATCTCTTTGCAAAATCTCATAGTCATATCCTGCATTTCATTTTTTGTTGTCATGATCTCTTGTTTCAACTTGCTTATCATATCATTAAGTGATTCCTTTTCATCATTCTCATTTTGCAATTTTTTACAAAGTTCTCTTCTCTTATTTCTTGCAATAGTAAAAATTTCTTGAAGTGCTTGAATGATATCCTGAGTTGCCCTTAAATCATCTTCTAGTTTGATATTTTTCATTTTCTCTACATCATAGTCTGTAAGAGCTCCTTCAAGTTGCTTCATCACATTTTCCATCTTTACCGGTGTCAAGATCTTCCTCAAGCTGTTAGGCTTCTGAAAATAGAGGACCAAGCTATGATACCAATTGTTAGGGGTCCCACAAATACTGAGAGGGGGGGGGTGAATCAGTATCTAATCGGTGATTAGAATTTCTTAACTTAAAACATGCAAAACATAATATAACAGTGTACTGGTATGCAAGAAATAATGCAATAAAGAGAATCAAGAACATCCACATGAAAAGCACACCATAACACAAGATGTTAACAAGGAAACCTGGTGTGGGAAAAACCTTGGTGGGATTTGTGACCCACAATATTCGCTCACTGGCCAATAAGAGAATATTACTTACAATAGGGGCCTGTACATGCAGGAAGACCAACTGCCTCGAGCTCACTGCTCAATGGGAAGTCTCAGTGACTTACAATAAGGATTATAAAAATCCAATATCTTGTACTACTTTACAATAGCATCTTCAATTCCAGATTCAGTACTGGTTCCTACTCTATTCTTTACATATACCCCTTTGACCTATATTTCGCACATTAGGTCTGCCTAATATTTTCCTTAATGCTTTTACATCACATTCTTCACATTACAAAATGTCTACAATGATCTCTTTTATATATAAGAGTTATTTTATAATTTGCCAAGTTGACTTACAATAATAAACAAAATATTATATAACAAAAATACCATCGACCTCTGTGCCGGTATACTTCCTTTCTTCTGTGTCGGTGCTGGTGTCCTGAGTGTCGGTGTGGAGTGTGATCTACTGATGCTGATATAATGTCTTTGCCGGTGCCATAGGATTGCAAGGTTGCCATCAATGACAAAACCTTCAATCACATACAATGTCTCATTGGAGTGTGCATATTCCAATAGTGTTATGTTAATCTCTCCTGAAGGTAAGAAATACTTTTTAGCCTTTATATTTTCTTTTAGCTGTACTAATAATACAACTGAATATGAGTCACTTGCACATGGATTGGAATGGACTAGAAAAAAGAAATGTAAAGTGTTTGCAAGTATTTGGGGATAGTGAGCTAGTGGTAAATCAATTAAGAGGTTTCAATGTGACTAAAAATGATGTCCTTAAAATGTATAAGCATAGGATATGTGACTTAATTGAAGAATTTGATGCTTTCAATCTGCTGTCAGTGATTAGAAATTAGAATAAGGAAGCAGATAAGTTGGCTTCCTTGGGTGCTCAATTTGATATACCAGATGAGGTAAGCAATATTAAAAGACAACAATATGTCAAAGTGGTTGTTAGGCCTTCAATTCCAGATAATAGTGTCAATTAGCAAGTCTTTGATTCAGATGAACAAATTATTAATTTTCTTATTGAAGAGGCTGAATTTGCAGCTGGTAATCAGCATAAGTTTGTAAAGCAATATAAAAATCAAATTCTTCAATTCAAAACTAATAAGCTACCAAAGGGATTGCTAACCCTTGAGTCAATATTTAACACTGATGATTAGGTTAGAAAGGAAAAGGGCAGCATGCTAATTAAAGAGGAGCACTACGAACCTATTGAGATCTTTAGAGATAAGTTATTAAAGCTTGGAAAGGTATGTACAACTGATGAGAAATAGGCATTTGTTTTGATTTGTCAAGAGCTCAATGATGTATTTGCATGGCAGTATGAAGATTTGAAGGGATTTAACCCTGCATTAGCCCAACAAACCATAAGTTGGAAGTTGATGCCAAGCCCGTGAGACAAAAGCAAAGGCCCCTTAATCCAAAACTAGAGCATCTCATGAAGACAAAACTAAACAAGTTGATCCAAGGTAATATCATCTTTCCTATAAAGCATACATCTTGGGTTTTAAATTTGGTTCCTGTAAGAAAGAAGAATGGCGAGCTTATACTTTGTGTAGACTATAGAGATCTTAATAGAGCTTCTCTAAAAGATCATTACCCACTACCTTCAATGGAGTGGATATTACAAGTAGTTTCAAGTTCAGATAGATTTTCACTACTTGATGGTTATTCTGGTTATAATCAGATTCTGGTAAAAGAGGAGGACCAATATAAAACTGCCTTTACTACAAAATGGGGAACAATGGCATATAGGAAAATGCTTTTTGGTTTGTCTAATGCAGGAGCAACCTTTCAGAGGGCAATGGATATGGCCTTCCAAGGTCTTATAAATAAATTTGTTTTGATTTATCTTGATGACGTAACCATTTTTTCAAAGCATGTGGAAGAGCACTTTTCTCACTTAAGGTAGATTTTTGAAAGGTGTAGAGAATATGGAGTATCTTTAAATCCCCAAAAGTGCATTTTTGCTATACACGAGGGTAAGTTGTTGGGCTATATTATCTCCAAACATGGAATAACCATAGATCCAGAAACGGTAAGTGCTATTTTAGCTTTGCCTTTACCTGCACATACGAAAGGCCTTCAAAGCTTTATAGGCAGAATCGATTTTGTAAGGAGATTCATCCCTAATATAGCATTTCTTTTGAAGCCATCTACTAGCATGCTTAAGAAAAATGTTACTTTCAGCTAGTCCAAAGAGGATAAGAATAATTTTGAAGAAATTAAGACTGCCATAGCATCAACACCTACTTTGATTAATCCAGACTTTGCAAAGGATTTTATATTATATGCTTTTGGTACTTTTGATACTATTTCAGCTATGTTGATTCAACAGAATGATGAGGGATTGGAACAACCAATAGCATTCTTCATCCAAGGCCTAGAAGGGTATGAACAAAATTATTCTTTTGTTGAGAAACATGCATTAGCAGTCATTAGAAGTCTAAAGAAATTTAGACACATGCTTTCAAATAACAAAATTCACCTAATGGTTGCTCATCCTAGTATAAAATATTTTTTGTTGAATAGAGATCTTAATGACAAAAGAGTTGGTTGGATCATCAAAGTGATGGAGTATGATGTCAATATCAAGGTAATGAAGCTGATTAGAGGTAAGGGACTATGTGAATAGCTTGCTGGTCACATAGAAAACACCGAATAAGAGAGTGGAGAAGCTGTCCTAGTTCATGAAGATAATGAGCCAATTGTTGTAGCAACACCTCCTACAAGTTGGGTGCAAGAAATGATGAATTTTCTTTAGACTGGTGAGTTTCCTAAAGGCCTAAACAATGCTAAATGAAGATACTATAGACTTCAAGCTATCCCTTATATCATTTTGGATGGAATTTTGTTTAGAAAAGATTTTAATGGTGTATTCTTAAGATTCATAGATTCAGATCAAACTGAGAGAATATTAGAGGAATTCCATAATGGACCAGTTGGTGGTGACTTTGTACCATGAACTACAAAATTAAAGATCATGAGGGTAGGATATTTTTGGCCTGATTTGCATAAAGATGCCTTTGCTTGGGTAAGGAAATGTAAGAATTTTGCAATATTTGCAGGAAAATAGAAGATGGCAGCTTTACCCCTACAACCTATTCAAATTGAACAACCATTCATGAAGTGGGGTCTTGATTTTATCATAGTCATCAATCCACCTTCAAGTTCTAGGCATAAATGGATCTTGACAACCATTGATTACTTTACCAAGTGGACTGGAGTTGTACCCTTGAAAGAGGCAAATGAAAGTGCAGTCCTAAACTTTTATCTAGACTTAATAGAAAGGTTTGGTATCCCTAATTCTATTATTTCAGACAATGCATTAGCTTTTGTAGGATTTAAGATTACCAATTGGGTTGTCCAAAACAACATATTTTTGAGTACTTCGTCCAATTATTACCCTAAGGGTAATGGACAAGATGAGTCTACTAATAAGAACTTGATTAGGATAATCAAGAGGACAATAGAAGATAATCAGAGAACTTGGCACACCTAATTGAAACATGCATTGTGGGATGATAGATTCACCCCTAAGAGAGCTACAGGTATATCTCCCTATGTCCTTGTTTATGGTAAAGAGGCAAGACTCCCAATTTCAGTTGAAATGCCTACACTAACTCTGATTAGAGAGCTAAAAATATTGCAGGAAGAACCCATGTAGGTTAGGTTGGTAGAACTAATAGAGTTGGAGGAGGTAAGAAAGAAAGCAGTATTGACTATTCAAAATCATCAAGCTCAAATGAAGAGGAATTTCGACAGAAAGGCAGCTATGAGAGTTTTCAATTAGGGAGATTTGGTTTTGAAATGGGATGAATTAAAGAGTAAGCCTGGAAAGAATACTAAATTTGATACCATATGGAATGGCCCATGCATCATTACTGAGAAAATGCAACATAATGTTCTTTAGCTTTCAAAGTTGAATGGTGAGACCCTTCCAATCCTAGTTAATGGGATTCATCTCAAAGCTTTCCTTTGAGATTTCATTTAAGCTAATAAGTGCCGATACACATTCTATTTTTGTTGTTCTTTTTTTCAATAAGTGCTCATGCATAGTTTTGTGGTTTCTATTTTAGGTAGCACCACTTGTTTTTTACTAGTTTTCCTGTTTTGTTTTTGCTGTCATGTTGCAGAGCAGCTGAATTTTCAAGAAGTTACATTTGGAGAGAGGGCTAAAATGACTCCATAAGCCCAATGGATAAGCAATGATTGGTCTATAGTGTTTAGCAAGCAAAAAATCTGCAGAAGTCACCAAAAATGTTACCAAATTTTGCACATGCCAAATTTAGTGCCCTAATGAAGCCTTGCATTCATTCATTTTGAAAAGATCAAATCATGACCCAGGGAGAAATGCACTATTTTTGTCTAACTTGTTTGCTTCATGTGCAAATACAGGAAAGTAAGACATCATGTGGTTAAAATGTGGCTCCCATGAGGGTTGAGCTCAACATGCTATAGACCACAGAGATATTTATGCTCCATTGCAGACGAAATAGCGTGGCCTATCAAAACCTTCAAGTAAATTCATGTTGGCAAGTGTATCATCAAATCCCCTATGTAGCTAATGAAAGGCCAAAAGAAGCTCAAAGAAAATGCAATCGGCCTGTGTAAAGTTTTTACTTTGGCACCAAAGAGGGTTTTAAAAGGCTAGAGAGCTTCCAAGCATTTTTAGTCGCCAGGCAAGAAGAACATTTATCCCACTTTGGTCGTGGGGAGGACCATTTTTGTATTTAAAGCTAAAGTCACATATAACTATAGTGTCAAAGCTTATGAGCTTTTGACAAGAAGTGTCTCGTCGCCCAGTGGACCTCACATGCATGCACATCTCAAGGCATCTTAATTTTGTGACTGACTGGTGGGAAGAGGTTAAAGGTCGAGGAAGTCATAAAGATCAGACACAAATCACGGTGATCCAACGACTGTCGCGATGAAAAGATGACCGCTGGATATCATAGCGACTTGGCAACTGATGACGTCGTGGAGCAGAGGGTATAAGACCAAGGACACATGGCAGACAGGTGGCGGTCTATTGGCTAGTGACATGGCATAGATGGATGACATCGAGCAGAGCTTGGTCGTGATGAGTCTCAAAAAGGTTTCACCGAAGGCTCAGTTCCATTGACATAGGGTATATTGAAGAAATCAGAAGTAGTCCCGCCGAAATAAAGATATCGATGAAACTACAGCTTCGATGAGACTGGTAAGCGGCTCGTCGAGGGAGTAGTTTGGCCAAAAGAATGATATTTGATAGAGAAAGATGCGTGGTAGGCCTAGCAGACATGTGGTGCCCAAGAAGATCTCCGGAACCAATCAGGGGGTGACACATGTTGACACACGTCACAAGAGAGAAGATCAGTCAGGGTTAAAGGTTGAGCAAGTTGAAGAAAGATCAACAGTTATGCGAGAGATCTGATGGCGGTCACTATACCACTATAGAAAGAAGCTCGCCAGTTATCTCCGTGACTTGATGATAAAGCATATGTAGAAAAGATGAGTGGCTAAAAGATTAAAGATCGAGCAGTTTGAGGGCAGATCAACGGTCGTCGCTATATCGCATGATGAAGATGCTCGATGATTATCTCATGAGACATAGCAATTGATGATGTGGCAGTCAAGATGAAGAACCAAGGTAGACCAAGTCCAGTGGTAGGTCTAGATGGTAGACAAAGTGGACCCGCGAGAAAATCATAGGTTGACACGTGGCAAAAGGCTATAGACGAGTGGATGTATATATTTTGTAAGTCAACTTTGAACTTGAACTTTGAACTAGTTCAAAGTGATTCAATGGTTCAAAGTTCATTGGTTCAAAGTGGTTCAATGGTCCAAAGTTCATTATCATCGCTCGTTCCCATGGGCCCAGGATGAATGAAGCAACAAGAGAGATAAAAGAAAACAAGCAGAGGTAAAAAGCAAGCAGGTCCCTAAAGATCTAGCATTGGTCGCTATACCGCATGATGAAGATGCACGGTGTTTATTCGCTGTGACTTGGTGACCAACTAGTGGGTCTCGCTAAGGAAGCAATTCAGAGGAAGAAGTAAAGAACACAGATTAAGATTGATTGGACAGAAGAGATTCATTCCGATAGTGAGTCCAAGTCATGCTAAGATGGGAGGGTAGGAACCTTGGAACCAACCAGGAAGTGACACGTGGCAAGCCTGATAAAAAAGCAGGTGAAATGGAGTGTATCATCGGCCATCAGAATAAGTGTTTCAATGCTAACCCGATGACCCAATGAAGAAAGAAATGCTAGTTATAGTTAAAAGCCAAAAGTGGTGGCAGGCAAGGTAGTGCCCAGGGATCCATGCAAAATAAGAAGAATTCATCAAGTAGTTTACGATCCATGCAAAATAAGAGGAAGTCATCAGGTAGTTTGCAATCCATGTGAAATAAGAAGAATTCATCCAGTTAATCTAGGTGATTATTAAGCTCAGAGCAAGTTTGCATGAGTCTTTTCTTGTGATCTTGAGGTAATAAGGATTGTTTTTGAGCGCCACATGGGTCAATCTTTAGTTGACTAAGAATTTGAAATGAATTACCTAGCTTGAGAGCAAGTTTGCATGAGTTCTTTTTGCATGTTTTGAAGCCTCTTTGGTGGCTTTTTATTTCTATGAGAGGATCAGTTTTCAGAGATATTTTCAGTGGGAGTTCATCTTCTATCATTTTGAAGTTATCTTTCCTCTACCTTTTGGAAGGTTTTTGTATAAAGTGAAATTTTTTTATCTTTCTTCACTAGTTCTTGATGATTCTCTGGCTGGTTTTAGTAGAGAATACATTCTTGTAGCTCATATGCAGTTTTATGACAGAATTCTAAAGAAAAAATTACTAGCTTATGCCTTATGTCTTTACAATTCATTTTCTTATCCTTGATTGAGAGTTAGTTTATTGTGTTATTGTCTAGATAACCTTTGAATTTTCTGTCTCATTTGTAAGTCACAGGTTTGTGCATTGTGATAAATTGGCTCATTTGGTTGATTGTGAAAGTTTTCTTTCCTTTCAATTTCTTGAAGTTTAAATCCTTTGCATGAAATATCTATGTGTTATGAACCAGAAGTCTATTTGTGCAAATTGGTGTTTTTAGGATTTTTTCTCTGTCATTTTCAGATATCTTATTGATGCTTCACCTTGGTTTAGCATTTGCAATTTCTTTCTAGTTTCATTTTAAGTTTTTTCCTATCCCTTTTCTTGGTAAATATTTAGAGTTATTCACAGGGAACCAACCCTTCATCTAGAGATTAATTCTCACTATAGGCAACCCACAGGCCTGAGAATTATCCCATGTGTCACCAAGTTGCTTGAGCTTTCAGGTTGTGCACTACGGGTGCAATTTGAGTGACAACAGGATGACAAAAGACAAGTTGATTGTGCACAATCTGTAGATGAGAGGATTGCTGCTCCGATTTGATTAGCATAGTATGGATGGGTGTTTGGATTATGTACAAGTCAATATAAGCTCAGATAGATGGGAAAAGCTAAGTTTTGATGGAGAAACTAAATTGGATAATATGGGAGGTAGATTAATGATTGAATAGGATTGGATGGGATGAGAAAAATGATTGGATTGGATTGGATGAGATGAGAAATATGATTGAATATGATAGGATTTGATTTTGGATATAGGATAAATGGATTGCAATGAATGGCAAGGGGGAACCAAGGCTTGGTAAGAGGGTTGATGGATGGGGAGATTGGTTGGATAGGGGGTGAAGGGATTTAGTAGATGGATGGTGATAAGATATGGAGGACTAAAGGATGGGGGATAAGTGGAATGGGGATCCAAGGACTATGTTGCAAAGGAGTGGAATACCCCACACTATAGGTAATGGAATTAAGGATGAAAGGATGGTGATAAAGATCTATGAAATGGAAGGATAATGTGTAATGGATATGGATGATAGAGGAATTAAGGCTTCTATTTTCGAAAGCATGCATTTCTATTTTTGCTTGCTTTTAGCTTCTTCTTCTTTTCTTTTTCTTTTTTTATCAAGATTGAAGATAGGAAGGAAGGATGGGTTTGGATAGGATGAGGAGAATGAGATGGAGGATGTGGATAGGATAGTCAAGATCAAATATTGGAAAGGAGGATGGGCATAGATAGGATGTGGGTAAAAGGATAAGAGATATGGCTGATGTGGATGGTAGGATGGCATAGACAAAGCTTGCCCCCAAGTGTAAAGTGCAAGAGGATGAGGGGATTACACATAATGTTTGTTTACCAATTTTTTATCATGGTACTTATCCAAGGCACCACAAGACGTGGTTTTCACCATTGGATGATTTTTTTCTCTTTACCCTTTTTTTTCCCTTTTTTTTCTTTTTTTTTTGGGAAATACTTTAGATGGATAAGGATGCGGATAAGTGGATTTGGAGGATAGTGGATGCACGAAGGAGGAAGGGATGCCTCAAGCATCTAGTTCAATGGATAGTAGCTCTTAGTTCTTCTTTGAATTGGGGGTATGCTCATAGATGTTATTAGAAATAATAAGGAAGTGAAGTGGATGAAGGATGGAGGGGGATGAGGATTTATGCGAACGATGGTATTATGGAAAATGGATGTTGGATATTGGATGGGGTTTTGAAAAACTTTTGGAAGGTCAATATTGGCACACACCTTGAAGGGTGGTGGAGTGGTGGAGGAGGGGGTTTTAAATTAGATGGAGGATAAAATGTAGATTTTGGGAAATGTGGACCCAAAATAGATGAAGGGTGTGGTAGAGTTAAGATAGTGGATTTTGAGACGTAAGGACACAAAATGGATTTTGAAAATTGGGGATTGGAGGACTTATGAGTGTAGGGAGACTTTGTATTAACAAATTTGGATGCAAATTTGGATTTTTCCATGGGATGCATAGCTTCTATGAGTAGTTTGGGAATCCACATAATTTTTGATTTTTTCTTTTGGGGCCTTTGTGGCCTTTTTGATTTTTCTCTCTTTTGGATCATATTTTTCTTTTCTTGAGCATGTCTTTTTGAGGGGACATGTTGATCCTTTGATTTTTGTGGATTTTTGACTTTTTGAATTTTAGATTTGGCATCCAAATTTATTCCAATAGCAATGGTATGGGTTCATGAGGATGGATGACTTAGGGATTTTATGGATGGTGGGATTTTGATTTATATGAAGAGCTTTTGGATTTTGGAGGAGTAGGAGATGTACCAACATCTTGAGCACTTATTTTCCCAATAGGATACTTATTATTTCAGAAACAAGATGTTAGTCCATTTCGAGGGAGATGGGATTTGGAAGGAGGATTAGGATGTTTAGATGGATTGGGATCATGACATGGAGATAGAGGAATATTTTCGTCTTCGCTTTGGATGGAAACATGTGGTGGAGTGGGAGGGGTGATTGGATCTTGAGATGGATGGAGAGCATTCGATGGAGGGATTATATGATCATGAGAGGAAGTGGTAGGGATGATATCATTAGATGGAGTGGAGGGTAGACATGGATTTTGAGATGGAGAGGTATCATGAGATGGATGGATGCTTTTATGTTGAGGTGAAGAGAAATATATTCTAGCATGTGTTGGAACAAGATCTTGGCATGTTTGGAGTTGTGGGGATTGTATGATGGGGGAGAATATGGAAGATTTGGCTTGGGTGGATGGAGGGATGGTGTTATCATGAAACTGAGGGGATTGAGGTTCATCTTGATTTGGAGGTGATGGAGGTGGATGGAGGACTTGAGGAGATTTGGAAAATTTATTTTGAGGTGGGGATTTTGTCTCCTTTGCTAGCATGCCTTGGATAAGACTATGAATTAAAGACTTGGAGGATGGGGATGATGTGGATTTTGGAGGATTGGGATTATGTGGAGGTTTGGTATTAGATGGAGGATTGGGATTATCAATTGGGGGATTGGTATTAAGGCTTGAAGGACTATGGATTAAAGGATTTGGATGGGGAGTAGAGGTAATGAAGGTGTTGTAAAAAGATGGGGATTGGGATGTGGATGGGAGGGTATATGTAGGTATACATATTAGATTAGAGGGGTATGCGGATGAGTGATAATATGGAGATATAGATGGGGAATAAGATTGATTTCCCTTGTCAAAGGTAGAGGAAGGATAAGAGATATGATATAGATTGGGATTGGATATAGTGTGTTAAGATGAAATGGATGGGGATATGATAGATGGATGGGAGGTTATGGGATTGACTTGGTAGGAAGGTTGAGGTGGTTCATGAACTTCCATGAGCATCTGCTCATACCAATCCTTGAAGTTTGGATGTGAACTTTAGGTAGCAATGTGAGAAAGGTGGTAATGTTGGATGAAGACTAGGACTAGGACTTAGAAAATTCAGGTTGTATTGAGGATTGATTGGATTCGATTTGATTTTCTTGAATTGGATTGGGATTGATTTAATTGGATTAGGGAAAGATTGATTTGGATTGGTCCTTGGATTAGGACAAGATTGATTTGGATTGGTATGACACCTTATCCCCTAGATTAGGAATTAGATGGGAATTTATGATTGTTAGGGTTTCAAGCAAATCCGAAGCAAATATGAACTAACAATTATATGCAGATTTAAATACAAAAGAT
This sequence comes from Cryptomeria japonica, assembly GCF_030272615.1. NCBI lineage: Eukaryota > Viridiplantae > Streptophyta > Pinopsida > Cupressales > Cupressaceae > Cryptomeria > Cryptomeria japonica. The sequence goes on along the minus strand of NC_081405.1, from coordinate 492,339,006 downwards.
AAAGAAATAAAATAGGACACAAATAACATAGAGATTTAACGTGGTTCATCCAAAATGGGTTACGTCCACCATACACAACCATCCAATCTTTCTTATTATCTAGCAAAAATAGTACATCAACATTACCATGCCTTAAGCATCCTAATTGCTTATAACATGCATTTTTAGGGCAACAGATAAAATTGGTCTTTTTAGGGTTTTATTACAATGTCGGTTTTAATCAACAAAATGGCAAAAAAAAATTTCTCGGGGGCTGCCACCCCCAAACCCCAGCAAGGATATGTGCTAAGTGTATAGTACTTTGTTGATCAGTCACCACATTTCAACAATCTCCCACTTGGAGATTGAAACTACACGACAACACTGTACATGCAACATCCACTAGAAAAAAACACTAGGACTCGACTGGTATACATTCCACAATTATCAATCAAGAAGACCAATAGAAACTGATGAAGAAATTAGCTTCTCCTGTGGAACTGCCTTCGTGAATAGATCGACAGGATTCTCACTTGTGTGAATCTTCTCAAGCCGTAACTGACCCTCCTCCAAAATAGTCCAGATGAAGTGGTACCTGAGCTGAATGTGCTTTATCCTTGAATTAAAAGCAGAGTTCTTCACAAGATGAATGGAACTCTGGCTATTAGTATACAATGGGTGATCCTCCTATGTTTGACCCAATTCCTCTAGAAAACATTGTAACCAAATCATCTCCTTGCTGGCTTCTGTAGCAGCAACATACTCAGCTTCAGTGGTTGAAAGTGCAACAACCTTTTGCAGCCTAGAAATCCAACTGACTGCAGTTCCCCCTATAGTAAAAACATACCCTGTAGTACTCCTTCGTGAATCAATATCACCCACCAGATCAGAGTCAACAAATCTGCTCAGAGTAGCATTAGATCCTTTGAAACATAATGCCTTTTTAGTAGTTCCATTCAAATACCAAATAATCCATTTCACAACATTCCAATGTTCCATACCTGGATTACTCATAAACCTGCTCACAACTCCCACTGCATGTGCAATATCTGGCCTTGTGCATACCATTGCATACATCAGACTGCCAATAGCTAATGAATACGGGACGTTAGACATTTTATTAGCCTCTTCTCGTGCCTTTGGGCACATCTCCTTAGTCAATTTGAAAGGACTAGCCAAAGGTGTACTAACTACTTTTGCATCCTGCATGTTAAATCTTTTCAACACCTTCTTTATATACTCACTTTGGGACAAATTCAAGGTTCTATTTTTCCTGTCCTATGTAATCCTCATACCAAGAATTTTCTTAGCTGCACCTAAATCCTTCATAGCAAATGACCTGGCTAATTTCTATTTAAAATCATTTATATGTTGCATGTTAGACCCAACAACAAGCATGTCATCAACATAAAGCAACAGGATAATATAACTACCATTATCAAATCTCTAAAAATATACACAATGATCAGAATGACATCTATGATAACCATGTTCAGCCATGAAACTATCAAATTTTAAATACCATTGTTGGGGTGCTTGCTTTAGGCCATACAGACTTTTCTTCAACTTGCACACCAAGTTCTCCTTATCTTTGACCTCATATCCCTGTGGTTGCAACATGTAAATTTCATCCTCCAAATCTCCATGGAGAAAAGTGGTTTTCACATCTAATTGTTCAAGATGTAAATCATCTGCAGCCACAAGACTAAGTACAGTTCTAATTGAAGTCATTTTTACAACTGGAGAAAATATTTCATCATAATCTATACCCTTTTTCTGTGCAAAACCTTTTACCACAAGTCTGGCCTTATATCTTTTCTAACCTCCTTCCTCCTCCTTCAGCTGATAAACCCATTTGTTAGGCAAGGCTTTTTTTTCTATAGGTAAAGGGACTAAGTCCCAAGTCTTATTTTTCATCAAGGAGTCCATCTCCTCTTTCATGCATAGCTCCCACTGTTGTTTGGCATCCACCTGCATTGCTTCTTCATATTCTTTTGGTTCACCAGAATCAATTAATAATATAGAATACAAAGAAGGAGAAAATCTTTCAGGGGGTTTACTTGACCTCGTAGAACGTCTAACACTTGCAGGAGTTTGTGGGACATTCTATTGTTGCTGAGCATCAGGTACTTATGGCATTTCATTTTTAGGAATCTCATCCAACACCACATATTCTTGCTTGTCCTATTCATGCTTCTTTTCCTGCATCTGTTCTTTATACACAACCTTCTCATTGAATATAACATCTCTACTTCTAGTTATTTTCTTATTTTCAAAATCCCATAACTGATAGCCATATTCATCTATCCCATATCCAATGAAGGTACATTTATGAGATTTAGCATCAAGCTTGGTTTTGTTTTCTTTATCAACATGGACAAAAGCTTCACAACCAAAGGTTTTCAGAAAAGAATAATTTACCTTTTTACCAGTCCATGCCTCCTTTGAAATACTACCATCCAAAGGGGTTGAAGGTCCTCTATTTATCAAATAGATAGTAGTATGTACAACATCTGCCCAAAAATGTAAGGGCAATCCAGCATGCAATCTCATGCTCCTTGTGTGTTCCATGATAGTCCTATTCATTCTCTCTGACACACCATTTTCCTGTGGAGTTCCTGGAACTATCTTTTGCTTTCTAATCCCATTTAAGGAGCAGTAATCTTCAAATGCCTTGCTGCAATACTCACCTCCATTATCCAATCTGAGACACTTCAACCTTTTTCTTGTCTCATTCTCAGCCAAAGCTTTCCATTTCTTAAAAGTTTCAAAAACATCTGATTTTTGCTTTAGGAAATATACCCATGTTTTTTTGGTTGAGTCATCAATAAAAATAACATAATAAGAAGAGCCACCAAGAGATGATACCTAAGCTTGTCCCCATACATCTAAATGCACAAGCTCTAACTTCTCACTCTTCTTCTCTTTCCCAACCTTGAGAAATTTGACTCTTTTCTGTTGGCCATAAACATAGTTTTCACAGAACTCTAAATCAATCTTCTTTAGTCCTGGCAATAGATTTTTGGAGTGAAGGATTTTCATCCCTTTCTCACTCATGTGCCCAAGCCTATGGTGCCACATTATCGAATCTGTTCTTACAACATCTATTGTTGTTGTCCCTACAGTAACTTTATCTATAGCAGCTAAGGTAGAGTAAGTGTTACCAGTACACAAATATAATGTGCCTACCTTCACACCTTTAGCTACTACTAATGATCCTTTACTGACCTTCCAGATATTGTCTGAGAAGGTAACTATGCAACCTTCATTACCTAGTTGCCCTATAGAAATTAAATTTCTTTTTAAGTTAGGAACATGTCTCACCTCCTGCAGAAACCAGTCATTACCATTCTGCAACTTGATCTTTATCTTTCCTTTTCCAATAATTTGACAGGGCTCATCATCACCCAAATATACCTGTCCAAAATCACCTTGAACATAATCTAGAAAATATTTTCTATGGGGTGTAGCATGAAATGAAGCCCCAGAATCTATTACCCAGGAATCATTAACATTATCCAAACATAAGATTAAAACATCTTGTAAAGTATTACTTGCAATATTAGCTTCCTTACTATCATTTTCATTTTTGTTTCCTTCTTTGTTTTTCTGAGACCAATAGTCTTTCTTTAGATGACCAGGCTTTCCGCAGTACTAGCAATCTTTCTTTCCTCTAGATTGAGAGCGTCCTTTCTTTGACTTCCCTCATGACTTCTCATTCCAAGGGCCTTTTCCTCTTTCCTTTGATCTTCCTCTATTCTCCACATTCAAAACACTACCCGATGATGTTGGAGTCTCACCTATGCTTTTCCTTCGCATTTCCTCGCTTAGGATAACACCAACAATATCATCAAATACCAAAGTTTTTTTACCAGAGATAGAGTTACCTACAGCCATAACCAAGCTATTCCAGCTTTCTGGAAAAGAACATAAAATCAAGAGAGCCCTAACCTCTTCTTCAAAGGTAATTTTTACCGAAGACAATTGACTGGTAATTGTATTAAATTCATTTAAGTGCTCCGCTATAGATCCTCCCTCACTCATTTTCAAATTAAACAAACGCTTCATAAGAAATACCTTATTCGAAGCCGAGGGTTTCTCATACAACTTAGCCAATGTCGCCATCAAATCTAGAACCATTTTTGCTTCTGTTATATTGAAAGCTACAGATGGTGCAAGGCACAATCGAATGGATCCCAGTGCCTTTCTATCTAAAATGTCCCATTCTTCATCTGACATTGTGGTCGCTTTCTTTGCCTTTCCTTCTAATGGCCACCACAAATCCTTTTGATATAGGTAATCCTCCATCTGCATTTTCCATAACTGATAATTCCGGCCGTTAAACTTTTCGACCTTGAATTTGGAATCCTCCATTGCTCCCACTCAAATTTGAAAGTCCTGCCAATTTACAGAAAACCTTGCTCTGATACCAATTGTTAGGGTTTCAAGTAGATCTGAAGCAAATATGAACTAACAATTATATGCGGATTTAAATACAAAAGGTAAAGAAATAAAATAGGACACAAATAACGTAGGGATTTAACGTGGTTCACCCAAAATGGGTTATGTCCACCATACATAGCCATCCAATCTTTCTTATTATCCAACAAAAATAGTACATCAACATTACCATGCCTTAAGCATCCCAGCCGCTTTAACATGCATTTTTAGGGCAATAAACAAAGTCAGCCTTTTTAGGGTTTTATTACAATGTCGATTTTTATCAACAAAAACGGCAAGGGCTTTGCACGCTTTGGGGGCTGCCGCCCCCAAACCCCCCCCCCCCGAGGCCTAGCCCGGCCCCGGACCCTGGAAAGGATACATGCTGAGTGTACAGTACTTTGTTGATCAGTTGCCACATTTCAACAATGATGTGGACCACAAGCAAGGTAACAACCAAGCTAGGTAAAATTTAGACCTTGGGATAATGATCAAACCTTCTTCTACTTAGGGTAGCCTTACATTCCTAAGGAAAAGAGGGAAAAAGGATTAGGGTTTTGATCAACCCAAAATGATTAAGAAAAGGTACTTGGGGGAGATTATTTCCCAAGAACAAAAGCTAATTGAATAATTGATTAAAGATAAAGGTCTAAATTAAACTTTCACCAAGTGTTGACCTTAGAATGAGGTAGATTGATTGATTGATTGGGTTGATTAGGATCGATTGGGATTTTGGAAATTAAATTAAGTTAATGTGCTAAGTCCTTGAGGATGGAATGAAAATGATTATAGAAGAATGAATTGATGGTATGAAGAAGAAGGGAAAGGTTACCCCAGATTGGATTAATGATAGAATAGATATATTGGTTAGGGATTGATGATTGTTTAGATGGATGAAAATGGATTATGGATTTGATATGGATGAAGATGAGGGAAATAGGGGTTTGATAATGACAAAGTGGAATTATAAGGGGTAGTGTTTTATGCCAATTCTACTCTTGGCAAGCAAACATAGAAAACACATTAGCCATTGATGCAAATAGAGACTCCAAGCATAGCATGCTATCCTAGGAAGTTGGTTAAGGAGGAAAACCTTTGCTTGATGACTCAGATACACACCCAATAGCTAATTAGAATATGGTCATTGAGTCTCACGCAATGGATTTTCAACATCGTATTAGCCGACTCCAAACACTAATGGGGGCATGATATGGCAAGTCTCTTGGGGGAGTTACTATCTCCCTTCCACAAAGATTATCCACCTTTCAAAGGTGAATTGGGTGGCTTGTATTCCTAGAGTTCTTAATGAGGGTTTATGTTCAAAGACTATCCTTTGTAGTTGCGCAAGTGTGATTGAGGCCTATAGCCCAACAAAGTACCAAGCACGATAGTAGTTATGCAAGCATGATTTAGAACTCAAGGGCCCTACAAAGTGCTCAATATGAGTGTAAAATCAAATAGCTCCGTCCTCCAAGATTTTCATCTTAAAAGGTGATTTGATTATAGTGAGTTGGAATGCTTGGATTTATCCATACTCACTTGGTTCGTTCCCCTCTCACCAATGCCTGTGCTAGTGTAACAGTAAAATTGGGAGGGAAGGCCTGCTAAAGGTAAAAAAAGCATGCAAGAAAAAATGAAAATAAGACAAAGAAGCAAGTGGTTAATTTTAAGCCCAAAATCCAAATGTTATCTATCTAGAAAAGTACACACAATACTAATCTAGTGAAAATTTTGGTCTTCTACACAACGTCCTACAAAAAACTAGGTTAGTAGTCTCAAATTATGTCTTGGACCGCTCGAATAAAGCCTGCAAAACTCAAAAATCTAATCACTACAAATTTTTTTGCAGAAACAAAACTCACGTTGTTATGCACACAGTTGCAATGAAGCATCTGTGTAGGCATTGAAACGCCAGTGTATGCGCTACAGTGAGGTCTGAAAGCCCAGAAATAGAAAATACTGAAAATGCAAAAAAATTCCAGAAAAAAACAGATTATACCTGGAGCAGTCATGATGCTCTAATGTCAGTGGCACTGAAGCACGTGCACTTGCGCCAAAGATAAAAAAGGGTTAGTGGTTAAACACAAATTTAAAAATTCAAATTTTCAAAAATATGCAGGATGTTTTCAAAGCGCTCACGCTAATGTGGCATTTGTAAAAATAAAACACTAGATAAAACAAATGAACTGAATTTTTTTTTTTTTTTTTAAGTTTTCTTTTGTGTGTGTATTAGTAACTGATTAAAGAAAATAAAGAAGAATGTATAAAACCAAGAATAAGAAGGTGGATGGAGGAATGTTGAAGTCGATGTGTTGTTCTTATTGTGCTCGCACTGATCAACAAACCTGCAAAAAGGTGGGTTATGAAATTTCAAATTTAAATCAGTCGTGCTGAAGCGCATGCACACGTGTCGAAGCTTGTATCATCCATGCTAAATCTATATCACTCACGCCAAAGTGCATTTTCTCACGCTAATCCAATACCTGTGACTAAAAACCTACAACAATTTCACAAAAATCATTAAATTAGGGACGTGGGTCCCACTAGGTGTGACAAAATGAACCAAGAGAAAGATGTAGTGAGGATATGATGGTTAGTTTGAGCACAAATAAGAATAAAACATTCAAATAAACTCAATAAACACCATTATACCTTCACAAACCTTCACTTGTTCCTCAGATTGAGAGGGACGAGGTTGAAATAGTGCCCTTCTCCAACGTGATTTGATTTGCTCTTCTTGATGGATGTGGAATTCTCTCCAAATGCACAATAAGGTTGGAATGATTTGATAGGTTTTGGAGTAGGATTATATGGGAATGAATAGATTTGGATTTGATGAAAGATCATGAGGACATGATGAGGATATGATAGAAGAAGATAGAGGAAGAAAGGGGTAGCATAATATTAGAGGAAGATTCCATGCTTTTTTTGTGAGGAAATGAGACTCCAATCTATAGATTGGAGGATGCCAATGGAGGGCCAAGATTGATTTTGGGAAGAAGGATTGACATTTATTTGAGAGGAAAGACATGGATCAAGGTGCATGGGGAGAGTATAAAGGCATATAAAATTCCTTGGGGAAAAGGGGGAGGAATTAAAAATTCCAAAATAAAGGATGCATGGGGGGATTCAAAAAAAATTGAATTTCCTTGAAAGTCTCAATGTTGATGTGACATGTGGAGGAATATAAAATTAGAGAATAATGATAAGTGTGATTAAGGAAGAATTAATTAGGCTAAGTGGGGATTAGAAAAAGTGATTTGTAGGAATCACATGATTTAAGTTAATTAATTAGAATTAATTAACTAAGAGGAATTGAGAAGACTTAATGATTTGGTTGACTTTTGAAGAATAGGGAAATAATTTATTTATTTGATAAATTAATTATTGGACTATAGTGACAAGGTTGATTAAATTTGATTGAATGTACCTTAAGAAGAAGCGAATTAACACAATTATATTCAATTAATTTTAGGTGTCTACACTTGTGTCATCAATAGTAAACAATATTGTCAATTTAATTAATCAATGTTATTCAATTAATATCAACAAGATGTAGTTTGTTTGTCCTTGTGTCATGAATAATAAACAATGTTTTCACTTCCATTAATCAAAGTTAATGAATTAATATTAAAAAGACAATTTTGGTTCTCCCTGTATCATCAATAATAAACAATGTTGTCAATTTCATTAATCAAATCTATTCAACTAATACTAAAAAGACACATTTGATTCTCCCTCCATCATCAATGATAAACAATGTTACCAATTTCATTAATCAAAGTTATTCAAATAATACTAACCACACAAGTTGGGTTCTCCCTAGATTATCAATAATAAACAATGTTATTTTAATTCCATTAATCAAAGTTATTCAATTAATACTAACAAGACAAGTTTGTGTGAAATCTATTGTTGGATTATTGGGGGAGATTGTTGGATTTAGTTGATCATTGATGCTGATAGGATATGTTGTTGTCATTGATGTCAACATATTCCTGTGATCTATTATGGTGAGTTTGGGAAGATTTTTTGATCCGGTTTTATAGTTTGGTTTTGCTGATCACTATTTTGCAGAATTTGATATTTACTTCGGTATATTCCAGTATGATCAAATCTTGTGCTGATAGTTTGGGATATTGTCTTCGATGATCTTGTGAATCTTCCTTTCAGATGGTTCATGATTTGGTGCTTCGCAAGTTATCTTTCCTTGTGACAATTGCTGATTGGTTGTGTTCTTGAGGTTTTGCATGTTGATCGATGAAGATTTGAAAAGTGGTGTTGGTGCAATTGTTTCGGATGATTCTAACGTGTTTGCTGGTGTTTCCTTGTCATGTCCTATTTTTTTTGGTTGATCGTTGTGCTAGTTTTGGTGATTTTTATGAACCGGTGATGATTTTCATGTCATGCGATATTTTAGGTGGTGAAGCAAGTTGCGGTTGGTCTTAGCAGAATTTACAATGGATGTGATTGTTTGGGAATTTGAATTAGGTCTGTACTATGTAATTTAAATCATAATTTTTTTTTTGTGGTCGATCTTTGTATCATGCAATGTAATTTTTGTAATTGTAAGTTGAGGGTTGAGGTTTTAGCCAACCTTATTATCAAGGTTGATGATTTGTATATATAGGTGAGATGCTTATGTAATTTGTGTGTCAGTATTGTGTCTCCATTATCAGAGAGAGATGAATGTGTGAACAAGGATATATCATTCAACAAAGTGTTGAGGTGAGTTTGGTGATGTAGAGAAGACAATTGTGCTCAATCAGAACTGTCATCGGGCATTTGTACATGGTATAATTGCAGTTCATTCCTTAGAGATTGTAGTCTGAATCATATTGTAATTCAGTGAGACTTCCCTGAGGGTTGTAGCCTTCTGGGCAAATATCTTTTAAGCAATGAGATCTAGGTAGTGTGCCTCAAAGCATGTGCATTCCCCATTGTAATATTTTCACATACTACTATAGAGTATCATCTTATTGTGGATAGATTCCCACCATGGTTTTTCCCTTAACCGGGTTTTCCATGTCAAAAATCTTGGTGTTGTGTGTTGTGTTGTTAATTTGGTTATCTGAGTATTTCTGCAATTTATCAGTTCTTGTTTTGGGTATGTGCAAGCTAATGAGTCACAAATTCGCAGAAGTCTACGCATTGGAAAACGCGCTCCACAAAACGGGCCCCCGTTTTCAAAAAACGGGGGCACGTTCTAAAAAATGGGGGCCCATTAATGGTTCGGCCTCCCGAGTTGAAAGGTCATGGGGTGTCGAAGCTAAATAAAATGGGCCCCCATTTTGTCACAAAATGGGCCCCTGTTTATTAAAAAATGGGCCCCCGTTTATAAACAAAACGGGGGCCCGTTTTTTAAAAACGGGCCCCCATTTTTAAATTCTATTTTTACCATTTTTTTGGACAATTTTTCATTTTCACTGTGACAGTAAATTGACAAGAAGAGATCAAAAACAGGCCCCCGTGCTATGGTTTCCACTTCAAGCCTCCACCACTATCCCAGGTACACATTCAGTCATCTATTTTCACATTTCATAAATTTCTTGTATATTTTTCTTGTTTTTTTATGTATTATTTAGTTTTTTTTTTTATTATTTTAGTTTTTTTTTATAGTAGCATATAAATAAATTATTTTTTATATTTGTAAATTCTTGATTTTTATCTAAAATATTTTTGAACAGTTAACCCTAAACCGTAATCAACAAATTTAGAAACCAAAACCAAACCTAGATAATTAACAAAACGAAATCGACACAAACAAAAAATCAAAAATGAAATGGAAACAAAAACAAAAACGTTCAAAAATGAAATTAAAATAAAACCGAACATATGTACCTAAATTATTCTTAATCCTCATTAGGCAATACAAAAGTTAGCACTAAATTAGTATAACCTTAAAAGTAATTAACATTACTCTTCAAATTTTAGATATGAAATTTTAGGCTTAGGTTTATGCCATGTCATGGCATAAAGGTCCTATTATGGTCCTATTATGTCATGTGATGGTATAAAAGGATCAATTATGGACACAATTTTAGAGCAAAGCTAGATAAGTTACTAAAATTGGAGTTTGGTTTACATAGGTTCATAAAGGAAGCTAATATGCCAAATATATAATTCATTAATACAAAATAAAAAATATTCTTGATTTATAATGTTGATTGATAATGAGTTTTCTAAATGGGGTGCTAATTATATATACATCCGAAAGATTTGAAAAATATAATTCCCAAGAAGTATTTTGAATATCTTTAGAAGTATATTGGTATATCTAGAATGTAATTTATATTATAAAAGGTTTGATATATGATTTGAAGTTGGTAGATATTTTGAGGAAGATTTATTAGATTATGTTATGATTAAGCTAATATTAGAAGAATGGTTTTAAAAGGTGCACAAGGTTTGAAGTTGAAATCATATTCGATTGTATATAATATTAAATTGTTAAGGAGCTATTTTTTTTTTAAATAGTTAATTTAAGATATTAGTTGAAGCTATTTGAGAATGTGAGATAGTCCTAATGAACACACGAATTAAATTAATGAACCTAGGACAATCACAATGAACATATGATAGTCCCAATGAGCCTCAAATGATCCTAATGAATGTAGGGTAGTCTTAATGAACCTAAGAAAGTCCTAATGAGCCTAGGAAAGCCATAATGAACTTGGGACAATCCTAATGAACCTAGGATAGTCCTAATGAACCTACGATAGTGTAAACAAGCCTAGGATAGTATAAGAAAAAATCACTACAAAAAAGACCTCAATTGCGTTAAATGAATTTCCCAATAACGCACTCGTGTTTATCTTTTTTTGGTCATTTGGCTACCTTTTTTTACAACATCTTGGTGTATATGCCCCTAAGAAGACCTTTTCCTCAAAAATTTCTTGGATCATGAACTCCTCATGTGCACCAAACATAAGTTGCCACTTGGAAGCTTCTAGTGCACACAATCCTTTCAATCAATCTACTCCATTGATCTCTCAAAACAATCTTAGTCTTTAATCCTCTATCCTTCATAAATCATTATATGAGCTATTTTCAAGAACTCTTGTAATGCAATGTTATGTTGCCAATTTAAGCACCTTACATCCTATCTTGGTCACAAATCCATCTTGAAGCCATCGACCTTTAGCTACAACAAGAGTTTTCTTTCTGAGATACTATTGTCTTTCATCTTTTATACATTATCCTTTAACTCGATCTAAAGGTGGTACTTATGTATAGCATAATGGTTTGAAATTCATAGTTTAAGTCCTTTATTGATTTTTTATGCTTGCTTGCATACACATATATTGCTAGAATTTAGCAATTCTTTATAGCTTCTATTTTAGTTTATTTATGAAAGAGTTTAAATGAAGCTATATTTAAAGTCAAAATTGTAAGATCCCCTCAATCATTGAGGTAGAATTCAAAATTGATTTCACCTCTAATTATATGAAAAATTTAATTTGTCTGTAAATATCAAAATCTTTCAAAATTTTGCATATTAAACAATAAAATATTGTGATGAACAAGTCTCTAGAGTCTTAAAAACCTTTATTTTCATAAAGTGCCAACACTGCATTTTTTCCCTAAAATATTCTCTTTGATTAATATGAAATTTTAAAATGGTTGCCACTAAAAGTATTAGGTCAGCGAAAGGAATTGGGATATTTAAAAATAGGCTTGCATCACTTTTTTAGCTTCATTGAGTTGTAGTTTGTTCATTGACTTAATAATTAAGTGCTTGCAAGTATGATAGTGGAATTTAGGAATGAGGATCATATAGTATGTTAGGAATTTTATTTGGAATGTTAGTCAAATAATATTCTAGTTGATAATTATAAATGCATGTGTAAAATATTGTTGAAATTGATTATTTTAAAAGTAAATATTGCAAGGTTAATTTTGTTTTTAATTGTTGGCATGTTGTGTTGATTTTTATGTAAGAGTTTCATTTCTTATTCAACTTTGTAAGAGAATTTGTGTATGAATTGATATCTTAAATTTTATAGAAAGATTATATATGAAAACAAATGATTGCGGAGTTTTATAATAAATGATTTATAGAAAATAATATTTTTTGAAGGTTTTGTAAATTATAATCTTGTGTAGATTTGATTATGGGAGAAATTTAATGGTGAAATATGCTTAACTCTTCAAAAGTTTTGATGTTTTGTCTTTACATGACAACCACTTAGAATATAATATGTTTTAAGTATGTCATTTATAGTCATGGGAGATTAGTTTTTTCTTAAGATTGTCTGAAGACTAATCAATGTAATATGAATTGATGGCAATTATCTCAAAACACTAGAAGGAGGATCATCTTATTTCTCACTTCTTTATTGATCTTATGTATGAAATATTTTATATTGATTTTAATAGTTGATGCATTTTACAAGAAATGAATTTATTAAATTGAATATATAATAGATTTATGATGTTTCATTGAAAGTTTTTATTAAGTTTTGTGCGCAAATTTTATATTTCAAGATTCAATAGTATGTACATGTATATTTTTTTAAGTTCAATATTATATTATATATTTCATGTGTATCTCATTCAACAACATAGAAATGTTACTATTTATAAATGTTTTTTTTTAATTTAGTAAAATAGATTCTTCTTTGACATAGAGTTGTATATAATTCATGTATATCTTTATATATGCAGGAGTTATTTGTTATCATGGATGTCTTTGACATAGATGAACTATTAGGTGAAAATCCCCCACCACAACCCCCTCCTCCTCCTCCTCCTCCACCTCCACCACCACCACCACCACCACCACCACCACCACCACCCCCTAGATTGGATGAAATTCATTTAAGAGAACGAATTAATGAAAACCTACAAGTGATTGAACAAAACATTGCTGCTATCCAAAATGAGCAAGTCACACCACCCCATCTTGTAGACTTTGCAAAATCAATGCAAACTGTTGTCGAGTCAGTTAGATCTGTTGATTCTCAATTAGATCAATTTCATAGATGACGACAAGAGTTGTGTGCTTTTTATGCTGATGGTTTAACTTATAGGCAAATCACTGATTTGAAAATAACCAAAGCACATTTATGTCCATATTTTACCAACCCAAAAACAAGAGAACCAATGCAACCTAACCAGAAAAGAATTTCAATTAGGTGGTGTGTGCATCTAGAAATGGCTAGATACTTTTGGGATAGATGGTGGATAGTTTTTGATTATCCACCACATCGTAATTATGAGGTCCCTTTTTATTTTTTGAAGAAATTATACTGTGAGTTTGTAATGAACCAAAAACCAAATTATTTTGATATTAAGTCATTCCAGGGTGTTGGTCGTGGAATGCCATAGCATAGATTAGGGGCACGGAGTAATAATCCCCTACCGGATCCACCCATAGTTTCACTTGTTACTCCATCGATTCCTGTAGATGTCCAAAATACATCATTCATTTGGACATTAGATGCTTTGACTTCCCTCACAGGTAACCTGAGTGAGCAAGCTGCTCACATGGCATCTGCTCCTCGATGGATGCCACATATGTGTTCGAGTTGTCATGAGACGTGTGTAGGTCCTACTACTGCTGCAGGATCTACTTTAGTTCCAGATGAGCATGATGCAGCAGATGATAGTATGATGACATCTTATATGGATTTTCTTTGCTCGGATATTCATCTTGACTAGGTATATATATATATATATACATGTACACATGTCAATCTTTTTATACTTCATTAAATATAGGTATAAACTAAGTGCATCTCTTTTTTTATACAATCTAATACTTCATTAAATAAATTTTGTTTATGTAGATAAGGACTACACCTAATATTAGAGTCAATATTGCATCTACTGGAACACAACTCGGCACACCTTATGGGGTATACTATAAATTTCTATCTAGACATTGCACTAGATCTTTTTAAGTTAATATGTTATCATCGTATACTATATAAATTTTCATGTTGATACATTGAATGCTTCTTTCTCTAGGATTCAGGTCATGAGGGACCCTCTACATCACATCGAGAAGAGGGTCTAACTATTGTGACACCATCTATGGTATGTATCTTATAATTCTTAAATTAAATATGAACTCTTACAATATTGTAACTTAACTTGAAATTATTTAGTACACATATATATGTTCACTAAATATGATTTCATTAAATGCATGTATGCAGGTGGACACTACCATTAGGATAGGTTATCCTCATAATTTTGATCAAAGCCAATTTGAATGCACATCGACATCCTTTGAGGTATTAATATGTAATACTTAATTTGATCTTATTTTGACTCTTAATTTAAGATTTAATTGGACACTTTGAATTTGACCTTGTACAGGAGTTAGCTAGCACTACATTTGGTGTTGATACTGCACAAGATACTGCTAGAGGAGATACTGCTAGAGGATCTGATGAGCATATGGTAAGTTTGTAACTTAATTTATGAATTCTACTATATTTGATAAATGATTCTTTTAATAGTTAATTTCAAGTAATATTTTAATATTATTTTTTTATTGTACAACATGAGACAGGTGGATCTGGACCATGTCCCGAGGACAAGAGAGATACTGCTAGAGGATCTGATGAGCATATGGTAAGTTTGTAACTTAATTTACAAATTCTACTATATTTGATAAATGATTCTTTTAATAGTTAATTTCAAGTAATATTTTAATATTACTTTTTTATTGTACAACATGAGACAGGTGGATCTGGACCACGTCCCGGGGACAAGAGAGATACTGCTAGAGGATCTGATGAGCATATGGTAAGTTTGTAACTTAATTTATGAATTCTACTATATTTGATAAATGATTCTTTTAATAGTTAATTTCAAGTAATATTTTAATATTATTTTTTAATTGTACAGCATGAGACAGGTGGATCTGGACCACGTCCCGGGGACAAGAGACCACGAGATGTTATTGATGATAGCACTTAGATTTTACTGTTTATTTGGCTTTGATATGTACTTTTTTATGGAATTTACACATTTGTTTACACATGCACATACTTTATATATATGGATAGTTGCATAATAGGATTAGATCATATATATTTTGTGCATACTTTATATATTTTGTGCACATTAGATATTATGTGGAGTGAACATCATGTTACCATCTAGACATATATATGGATTAGATATTATATGGATTATGTGGACTTGAAATTTTACTGTTTATTTGGCTCTGATATGTACTATTTTACGGGCTTTACATATTTGTTTACACGTGCACACACATACTTTATATATATGGATAGTTTCATAATAGGATTAGATCATATATATTATGTGCATACTTTATGTGTATTGTGCCCATTAGATATTATGTGGACTTGAAATTATGTGCACATTAGATCATATATATTGACTTGAAATTATGTGGACTTGAAATTTTGTGCATACTTTATATATTATGTGGACTTGAAATTTTATTTATGGAAGTTGTGCTTAAACAACTTTATAGGCATTATGTGGACTTGTAATTTTATTTTTGGAATTTCATTTAAATAGTTCTTGTGATTAGATAAACTAAATGTGCATACATCATGAACTAAGTATCGAAACATATCTTATAATTATAACATATTCTAAATTAAAAAGTATCATTTAACAAATATAATGAATAGAACTTGATTAAAACATAATTATCTCATTCATAAATTTGACCAATAGTCTCTCATTTATGTATATTGTACACAAAATGTAATCAAGAAGACATATCTAAAATAAAATAAATAGTCTATTTAAATAACTTTGTTTTCATTGATGCCTTCTACTTGTGGTAGACCTGAAACAAAATTTTACTAGATTCATTCCGTTATACCATCTGCATCCTCTCTCTTTTGCAAAGCATCTATAATTGTCTCGTGCTCTTCCATAGAGAGAGTCCATAATTGTTTATTAGCAGGCTTGCCACGATATCTATCCAATTTTATATTAGTTGCCACTACCAAATGAGAGTAATGTATAATCTTCTTCTCTAATTCATAATCTTCAAATGCGGGCAATCCATTCTTTCTTGTTAGATTTGCATAGCCAAGTGCCAACAACAACCACAGATCCTATTGGATAGTCATAACCATCATCATCTACTCGAGGAGTAGTTAGCTTATGTTTTGGCTCTACACATCGAGCCAACCAATACTCTGTCCCCTCTTCATTGTCCTTTGGTGCAACAACAACATAGACATGTCCTATGCACAAAACAATTTTATTTTAATATTTAATGAGAAATAAAAACAAAAATATACACTGTAAGATTTCATAAATTTATGTACTATTTAATAAATCAAAACAAATTTCAAAAATAATTTTACCTTGTTGTATAAGATCTGAAATGCGATCATAGTCATTTGATGCAAACATTTGATCCATATCTTCATTAGTTCTTTCATGCGGATCATTTGCATCTATGGGTGTCAATGATCTTTGTTGCCATTCTTCAAACCATTCTTTATTCTCACAAAATTCCCAATCTCCGGAAACACAAAATTGACAAAAGCAAGCAAGTTGCCTTGTGAATATAGTCCATGTGTTTGAATTAGAACTCTTAAACGAATGCCATTTAGCTGATCCAATGATGGTATTACAATCATGCCGAATAGGAATACTATCTTCCTCTATCAACCAAAAGAAACGTCGAATTGCAGAGTTTTCAGTTGATCCTTTTGACAACTTTGAATTGCACCAATCTACAACTGTACGAGCATCTCTGAATTTCACTGCATCCTCAAATTTCAATTGTTCTCTAGAAAGAGCTCTTTTTATACAGGCACCGGCTCCATCGTGTTCCCCCTTACCATGTCCCGCTTCAAAAAAACTCCATAAATGTTGGACATTGGTTATCTTGGGAACTTTGCATAGCCAATAAAACATTTTTGCATTTTTGAATTGTCCAGTGCAGTTATCTGACCATATCATACGTTGTTTCATGTCAATTTCTCTTTCCTTAAGATTATCATAAAATACCTTGAAGCAATGTTGGACAAACTCTGAAGAGTGTAATCGATTATCGCTAACATAGAAATGATACTCTCTCAAAAATTTTCTGTTATCTTCTGTACTGTCATGGTCATGTCTATATATAATGTGCACAAATATGGCCACTTGCACTGAGTTGTAGTATTGTGATTGAGTTTCCTCTTGTGGTTTTAGAGTATAATTTTCTGCAAAATCCACAACTAATACTATTGTTCCAACTGGAAATGTGTTCTTGCATATGCGAAATTGTCCATCAAGCCATCGGGCATGTTGGGAATGTTTCACATATTTTGGAACAATATGAGTTTTAAACTCACTAATAAATGCATTCACACTATTCTGTTCTGTAATCAATTCTAAACGTTTCCCCATCTTTCCATCCTTTAGAGGGTATTCTATATTTTTAAATCTCCTAACATCAACCATTTTTTGTCCAAACTCAGATGAAACATGTTCATGCAAACATTCACCTATCGAAGAATAGTTCCCACATAAATTGCAAAGACCATAAATGCATGAACTGGAAAGAAATAATTGTTCATTAGGTGGTTTACAAAATAAACTTCCAATAAAATCTTTTATAGTTTCAGGTGGAACATAAACACCACAATCCTGCACAAGATCATTACCATGTAACATACAACAAATATATCGAAAAACATCATAATAGTAACGAAACTGGACATGAGTTTTACAACAACAAGATATTCTTTGTTTATTGATTTTAACATACCAGGGTTTGCATTTTTCAAATGATCTTTGACTAATTCGTAAATTCATTAACATAGATTCATCACTAAATTTTTTAAAGAATTCAGTTTGAGTCATGTCAAGAAGATGTTTTGGATGAGGATCATGAATTTTTGATCCCACCCTTAACTTTAAAACATCTCTAGCATTTGATGAAACTCTAGTGTTATCATGCCAAAATTTTGCAATTAATTGTTTAGTTTCATCATTTAATTTCATGTCCGACCTTTGAAGTCTACCACTAAAACTCCAACAATGGTTTAGTGGATCAATTTCAATTGTGTCTCTTCTTTTGGCCGCTCTTGACAAGGTTCTACAATGTAAGTTCAAATAGTCACTTATATCACTTAACATTCTTTTACTAACAATCATTTTGTCAACTATAGCAGTCGTTATAACTCTATGTGTTGCATTCTTATCTTTAGATCGACTTGTTTTTCCTATAGAATCGATGGCACTGGCAACAGTAGATACAACTTGCTTATATGATTCATCTTTTCTTTTTGGTTTTGCATAAATACCTATTTTTTTCATGACTTTACACATTTTTAACATTTTTATTAATTGTAGCATTAATTGACATTGGAATCCTAACTTTTTATTATAGAAAAATTGTTTATATAATCTATTTGCATGTGTTCTAATTTGTCTCCAAGAAACTAACCCATTAAGATTATCTAGCACATTGCTATCAATAGTAAACAAATTACATTCATTTTCTTTTAGAGAGGGTGGTGTAATATTTTCAATTTTTATTTCTTTTCGTATTGGTGTATGAAATTTATATCCAGCTTCATTTAAATCAGCAATTTGATTGGCATCATAGTCATCGGGATTTAAAAACATACCAGGATTCGCATCCACATCAACATTTGCATCAACAATCATACCCGTGTGTGGTTCTACATTTCTTGCATCCATCATGATGTCTTCAATGGTCTCATCTACAATGGGCACTGAACTAGATGCTTCAGAAGTGTTATTCAATTGTCGTTGTTGTGATCTTCGATCTCTTTGGCATTTTGCCTCCTTCTCTCTTTGTGCTTGAATTTCGTCCACTGTCATTGTCCTCTTTTTTTTCTTTTGACGTTGCTTAGAACCCATTTTTACAAACTCGTCTTCAAAAAATAATATCTTTTTACAGAGTTCTTCAAAAAATCATGTAAAAAATATTAAAAAGTACTACCAAATGATGTAAAAAATCTTTGTCAGTACGGATTTCAATGATAGTGTCGTAAATCGATGCAATCTATCTTGTTTTTTACAGTAATGGTTATATAGAAACGGGGGCCTGTTATTTAAATAACGAGCCCCCGTTTTAATAATGGGGGCCCGTTATTTAAATAACGGACCCCTGTTTTTAAAATGGGGGCCCGTTGTTAAATCTAACGGGCAAAAAATGAAACGGGCCCCTGTTTATAAAACGGGGGCCCGTTATGCAAAATTTGAATTCACAACCCGCCTCTTGCCTCGGGATTAGGCTCGGGATAGGCCTAGGATGGCCACACTTGAAACATGAACCTGCAAATTCAAAGCTCCATGAATGAAAGCACAAATATGATGAAATGAAATAGTTTACGTGCCTCTAATCAGAGAATTTTTATATGAAATTGAAACCCATTTCAGATTATACTATCTAGATTCTAAATATGTAAATTAAATTAAAAATTGATTATTTTAACTATTTTTCATTTAATTTATACTAAATCAGGTTCATAAATTTGAAATATTAACTAATTTTCTTAATTTAATAACTTTTTTATTTTAATGAATTTTGAAAAAAAAATTATATGTCATCAATCTACACAAAATTCTTTTCAATTTAAAATTTTTTTTTTCAAAAAATGCTAAGTTTACGTCAAATTATGTGGGTCGTACACGTCAAATTTTTAAAAAGATAATTACGGCCATTAAAAAATTAATTAAAAAAAAATATTTGAAAAAAAAATACAGAAAAATATGCTCATCAATCTTTAGTGTGTTACAAACCATTTCCCAAAATAGTTTGAGAAAATAATTTTAATTGTGTCAAAAAGTGTGGGTCATACACATGCATGGTATGGTCCTGAAACAGGCATTTTTAAAACATAGTTTTTAGAAATCCATTCAAAAAGTTATTTTTTATTATGTGGGTATTAAAATAAATTATATATTTGAAAAGTACACTCAGAGAGCTATCTTTTATATTACTAACTTTTTCCAAGATTCAATCTCTAAGTGTTTCAAAATTTAAGCTCAAGTGAGACAAAATCTGAAAAACAGGGAAAACACTTCCACTTTTTGGCCAAAAAGTGGACTCATCTTCTTGCACTGACCCTTTTGAAATTTAATTTTCTAGATCCAGTGAAGACTAATTCACCCCCCCACTCAGTCCTCCTCCTTGATTTCTGCTAACAATTGGTATCAAAGCTAGATCCTCCAGTAGAAGCTTAATTGCTTGAGGAGATTCAAGATGGAAGCTCAAGGTATTGTTTTCAAGAAGGACAATCCAAGGTTTGATGGAAGCAACTATACAGTATGGAAGAGCCGGATGGAAGTGCACTTGAAATGTCTTGGAGAGGATTATTGGAAGATCACTAAGAATGTCTATTTGGTTCCTCAAAATGGACCATCTACTCCTGATGAGACTAAGGAAGCTGAATATAATGTTAGAGCTAATGAAGCATTTCTTAGTGCCCTGACTGATTTAGAGATGACAAATTTAATAGGACTTCAAACTACACATGAGATCTAGGAGAAGCTTGAAATGCTATATGAAGGTGATAGTCAAGTGAAAGTTTCTAAGTTGCAAAGTTTGAAAGGAAAGTATGAAACATTGAAGATAGGAGATGATGAGAACATACACTCATACATGGCTAAGGTAAATGAACTTGTCCTTGGTATCAGAAGTGTCAGTGGAAAGATTGAGGAAGATTATATTGTTGTTAAGGTGCTGTGATCTTTGCCTCCTTCCAAACATAAGGTTGTCGCCATTGATGAGATCCAAAGTGTGACCATAGTAACAAGAGACATGTTGGTTGGGAAACTTGCTGCATTTGAGCTGAGCAAATTCGGTGAATCTCATGGAAAGTCTGAGACAACATTTAAAGCATCAGCATCTGTGTCCAGTAAGAGAAAATATGATCCCAATGAGTTCAAGATATCCAGATATGAAATAGAAAGAAGAGAGATAGTAGAGAAAGAAAGAGAATTTGATGAGCTTGAAGCATTGATTGCACGAAGATTTCCTAAAGGTGCCGCTAAGTATGATGGAAAGTTGCCTTTGAAATATTTCTCTTGTAATAAGATAGGACATTTTTGTTCTAGATGCTCGAAGAGAATGGCTAAGTATGAAAGACATGATAAATTTGATAAGCATGATAGAAATTATAGATATGAGAAGTATGAAAAGTTTGATGAGACCTATAAGTCTAACTGGAAGTTTAGGAACCATAGGAATTGTTATTATGCTACAGTTGAAGGTGTTACAGATGATGAATCAGAAGGAGATGAAATTGTGTTTATTGCCATTAAAGAGGATAGACCTATACTTGGTGATTCCGCTAGTTGTTCTATTAGGGAGAGAGCATTGGCTGCTAAGGTAGACAAGAAAGATAAATGGGCGATTGATAGCAGTTGTTCACATCAATTGACCGGTGATAAAAGCAAATTTGCAAGCTTGGAAAGGTATGATGGTGGAATAGTTAGATTTGGAGATGACAAAGCCTATGTAATCCATGGGAGAGGTTCTATTTCTTTTGATGGTAAGCATAACACTGATGATGTCTTGTATGTTAAAGCTTTGAAGCATAATATTTTGAGTCTTGGATAGATGGTTGATAAGGGTTATGATTTACATTTCAAGAATGGTAAATGCAAGATCTTGAATGCCTCTGATATAGAGGTTGCATCTAGAACTAAGACTGAAGGTAATATTTTTCATTTGAAAGCTAGTGAGAAAATTTGTTTGATTGCTAAGATAGATGAGAGTTATTTGTGGCATAGGAGAATGTGTCATGTAAACTTTGATTCAATGATCAAGATCAATTCTACACAAGTTGTTAGAGATATTCCTAAGATTGTTAACCCTGTTAATCCGGTATGTAATGAATGTCAGTTGGGTAAGAAAACAAGGATTTCTTTCAAGAACAAATAGTATACATCTGATGGACTACTAGATCTTGTGCATACTAACCTATGTGGACCTACAAATATTAGAAGTGTGCAAGGTGATAGATACTTTATGTTGCTAATTGATGATTATTCTAAGATGATGTGGGGTTGTCTTTTTGAAGGAGAAATTAGAAGCATTTGAGAAATTCAATATTTTCAAAGAAAAAGTTGAAACTGAGTCCAAATTGAAGCTGAAGTGTCTGAGATCTGATAGAGGTTGAGAATTCTTTTCCGGGTGAGTTCAACTCATTCTGTGAGATGCATGGAATCAAAGGACAACTATCTGCTCCTAGGACCCCACAATAGAATGGAGTTATTGAAAGGAAGAATCGTACTATTTTGGATGCTACAAGAACCATGTTGATTGAAGGAAATGTTCCAAAGGCCTACTGGAGAGAAGTTATTAGCACTGCAATCTATACATTTAATAGACTTCATATCAAAGGTGATATCGGTAAGGCCCCTTATGAGCTTTGGTATGGTCGTCTT